>NW_019416669.1:84592-125701 GCF_000390285.2 Anoplophora glabripennis
AATATGTTGAGGGAAGTTTTCCAAAATCGACTAATAAGTCTCAATGCTGAACATGAATTTCCACCGAGGTCATGTGATATTACGCCGTGTGATTTCTTTTTGTGGCCTTACCTTAAAAACACTATTTTTGAACTGCCTATTCCTGATTTAAACCATCTGCAGGCTCGACTTATAGACAAGATTCGTGAAATTAACAATACCCCGAGCATCTTAGAAAATGTCTTTAATTCTTTGAGGAACAGGTGTGAAAAGTGCTTGGAACAAGGAGGGGGACACTTTCAGCAGCTGCTTTAATTTATTGTTATAACAAGGAGGGGGACACTTTCCGCAGCTCCTTTAATTGTTTGTTATTGTTATCACGATTATTCTTTAAAATAAAGTTATATAGTCATTAACGTTATTGAAACTGACAGCTGCTATACAGCTCGTTGAGAAATGAGGTTAAGTTGGTCGCTATAAGCTACTCCCTACGTCCAATGTGTCAGAGCCAACTTCGACAATGTTTTTATTTGAACGCTCGTTAGTTTTCCATTTTTTTCTCAGTATTAGAAAAAAAATTCATATCTCTCTATCAACTGTTCGTTAAAAATATCTCTCTTCATATTCTTGTAGGAAATTGAACGCTCTACAAAAAAGGTCTCTTACAATTTTTTCTTAAACCTCACCGTTTAAAAGATATTAAAGGTTGAAGTTTGATTATTTTAAGACAAATTTCTGTTTTGCTTATGAATTTTATAACTCGTTAACAAAAAAGTCATTATGAAATGCGCAATTCATAGTGTTGTAAGAAATTAACTGCTCTACAAAAATGGTCTCTTATGATTAGTCGATTAAATAAAACTTTTAAAAGATATTCATTGTCAAACTTCAATGCACGCCAATTTTAACAGTTTTTGATTAATAATTCGGAAAATTTCAATTTAGTTTGAGTTTCAGGGAAATTTATACGAATTTGGGTTTCTAGTGGAGCTCCTAATGTAGTCAAAAAAATACTTCGCTATCACACTCAATGGTTAAAATTACAAAAAAATTAAAAATAAAATCAGCACAAAACCAAAATGTTGAAATTTTATAGCTCACTTGATAAATAAATAAAAAAACTTTTTAATAACAAATTGAACACTGTTTTTCTTTAAGATTAATACTTTTCATAATAAATTTGTGACAAAAACGTTATTTTTTCAAGATTTAATGTATCATTGACTCTCAGTCAGAAATAATGCACTAATTTTTTTTCGATGTAACCAAACATGATTATGACTAAAAAAAAACTATAAAAATAGTTTAAACATTTCTCTGTTCATAGAAACTCAAATTTGTATAAATTTCCCTGAAACTCATAAACTAAATTGAAATTTTCCGAATTATTAATCAAAAACTATTAAAATTTGTCTTAAAATAATCAAACTTCAACCTTTAATGTCTTTTAAACGGTGAGGTTTACGAAAAAATTGTAAGAGGCCTTTTTTGTAAAGCGTTCAATTTTCTACAAGAATATGAGGAGAGATATTTTTAACGAACAGTTGATAGAGAGATATGATTTTTTTTTCTAATACTGAGGAAAAAATGGAAAACTGTAAAGCGGAGGACCTTCCTATTAAAATTAAGAGCTCATATTTGTAGATTAAATAAATATATTTTGAGGGGTCGAAAACTTCTTAAGGAAGCAAAATAATTCTAATTGATTGAATTAACATATTCTCATCACCTACTTGTAACCAAGGACATCTGTATTAAAATTATTGAAAATTATTAGGTAAAATCTCGAGCAAATCTAACAATTTTTCTTTCACTTTAAGGAAAACAAAGAGTCTGATTACTTTCAGTGTCTTAGTTTTCATTGATGCAGAAATAACAAATTTTAATTTCCGTTGTAAGTTTTGAGACTTTGTGCAAATATATAAGAGAAACTTTTCCAAGATTGACAAGTGAATGCAAATATCCTCGAAGAAGCTGTAAAATCTATAGAATTATAATAGGAAGTCATGGTGTGGTTAAAACCGTCTTAAAATATGAAAATATTACCTACTCTATCCGTTATAATATTGGAAAGTTGATTAAAATAATGTGCTATCAGAATTGCATTGTTAATTGAGGTTGAGGAGGTTGTGGCAAAAAATTTAACCCATGCTTTTTATTACTTGTTCTGAAATAGAAGTATTCAGTAATAATGTCTAATGTCCTTAAATTTAAGGGAAAATTGGAAAAAAATGAGGAGAATACGAATAAGCGATTAAAAATTTTTAAAAATCATTGCCCATTTTCAGACTGTTCCTGACCGCTGACTCACAAAGGTTTATCGAGAGTGAATGAGAGAACCTACCGTATTATTCGGTCATAAACCTAGCTTTTAATGTATTTTTAATCTGTAGTGAACTATACATGAATGTATAAGATATTATTTTACATCTTAAATATTAACAAGTATTATTTTAGTCCAGTTACTCAGGGTTTTTACCTCCGAATTCTTTATAACTGAACCGATTGACGTGACATTATGACTGAATGTGGAAAATGCCTCAAGGAACAAAACTTATATAGTGCTTTTGCCCTGGGGGTGGTTCCTACCCCTTCTTAGGGGTGGAAATTTTTACGTCAAAAATAACCACAGGAATCGATAGAGGAGTCAATTATAAGTAACAAATGTTATGTAAAGTTTTTTGGATAATCCAATACTTTCCGAGTAAGTCGTCATTGAAAATGTTGATTTTTTACTGAAAAAGTGCTTGTTTTCGGACAGTTTTTTGCAAATAACTCTGAAACCATTGGATTTAACGAAAAAGTTGTAATGAACAAAAAGAAAGGTAATAAAAAACAAATCTAATGGCATTATTTTGTTTTTCTTTAATTGCAATATAAACCGACTTATGGATTTTTAAACATTATTATATGTTATAGCTAAAAACTAAATTGGAACCGGTTAACGTTAAATAACGCCAAAACCATAAATATTAGGAAAAAAACTGTTTGAACCTTTTTTAAAGTACTTTGAAAAACCTTTAAAATGAGCTATTTTAAAACTCTTTAGAATCAAAATTAACGGAAATATGATCGAAATAACATGATAGTCTCATTTTTTTAAAGAAAAAATTAATAAACAAATCAGTGCCTTTGGTGACAGAATTAAAATTAAATGCAATCCATTTACAGATTTCTTCATTTATGTTCTAAGAATATGTTCTGGGTCTTTGGCTGACTTACAAAGCATGATTTCGAAAAAAAACTTAATTTTTGAAAATGTTAATTATTCAAATTTTAAAAAAAAATCGATTTTTACGTTGTAACTTAAAAATTAAAGGGTGTACGAAAAAATACAAGAGTAAAAAAATTTAGCTTTATTTTTGCTGATGATTTTGCTTATTTTTATTATTCCTCTAAAATTAATATTAATCGAGATATCGCCATTTTAAGTTATCATATGAATGAGAGAACCACCCTCTTCGAGCCCTTTAAACCCTTCAAACTTAAAAATGAAGGGCTTAAAAAAGATCAACTCAACAATTCACGTAGCCCTTACAATTCCCTGCAAAATGAGCCTTTGTGCGATTAAAAATCTTATAGGTGATAATTTTAAGAAAATACATATAAATATATAAATAAATGTAAAGGGTAATTTTTAAGGGTTGAAAAGTTGCAATCGATTCAAAATTATTTTATCAGAAGGGAATAAATGTTGATTTAACACGAGTACACATTTAAAATGTTTCTACTCTTTCAATAAAATTTTTTCATTTTATTTTCGAAAGAAGGGGTATTTTTCAAGGGTTGAAAAGTTGCAATCGATAAAAAAAATTTTTTAATCAAGAAATCAATTTCAATTTGATAAGAATGCATGATTAAAACGTTTCAAGTTGAAAAAAAATTTTTTATATTATTTTCATTCAAAGGGGTGGTTTTTAAAGGTTTTTCCGGGTTGAAAATTTGGGATACTTTACGTTTCATGTTAGATAGCACATGAAATTACTCATACTGCATAAATAAAAAAGATTTGGTTACATAAAATGCTTAAATTTGTATTTTTTCTTTTTTTTCCAATAAGGGGTGGTTTTCACTCCTTAAGAACAAAAAGCACACCTAGCGCATATATAAGTTTTGAAGTGGGTGGGTAAGATGAGCCTAATTCTAAATTTTGAGAAAAATCGATGCAGTTATAAAAAATTCGGAGGTATCACTATATTTTCAGCTACAGTAAGTGGGCTATTTATTTGTTAATAAAAACAAATGTATAAGGATAATAATTGTTTTCGAATGTTAGGTTATTACATTTTAGTATTTTTAATATTGTTAACGTTTTCATTAAGTTTTATAATTGAATATCAGTTTTTAGTATTATGTTAAATTCATTATTTAGTTTGTAGTACGTATATCTTATTGTGTGACTTATTGCTTTTCAAACAGTAGTATGGTACCTACCTATTTAAAATAACTGTACAGTTAAACACTCACTCATTGGTCCATGGCAGTTTATTAATAAGTTGGGAACCGTTGTACTTTGATTTTGAAACCAATTGCAAAATTCAACACGACTGGGAAAATCAGCTGTTTCGCTTCAATGTTCGAACGCTCAGTAGTCGGGTTCCCTGTTGCGCAGTAGGCCGCCGAATTAACTAGAGTTAAGGGGTAATTTGCTTATTTTTTAAAAGGTAGAGTAATTTTTTTTCAATTTTCTGTCTTTATTGGGTCTTTCGAATACTTGGTCAAAATTAATGACATTATTACTGAATTACCCTGGATACATAAGTGAATTTTTGAATGGCCACAAAAGAATGAGAATTTTTCCAATACCATCCTGTAATGTTGCCTTTTAGAGGTTTTGCTCTTAAGTAATATGACGTCTATTAAAAAAAATTATAAAATAATCCGTACAAATGTATATTCAGAAATATTAAACCAGTAGGCCAGTCTGTAGTAGATTCCTCCACTCTGCCATTACATCATGAAACACCCTGTACAAGACTTCACTACGGAATCTGACAATAAACACGGTTTTGCTGGGACAAAAGTGTAATTTATTATTAAGAAGATTACCGAGCTTCACTTGACATTTTAGGCACGAAAAAATTCCATTCCTTTTTTGTTAGTGTAACTAAAGAAAATGGGCAATGCTCACTTCTAATCCAAATTGATCGCTATCACAATCCCCAGTTTTACTTTCTCGATAAATATTGACGAAAATCCGATGAAATATTACTTAAAACTATCACGACCGCAAAAGAAAAAGTCGGGGGAAAAACTTGTTTCCTATTTATCCCCAGAAAATCCTTGAGCGCGCTTCTTATAACGGCTTCGATTATGTTTTTCTTTATAACCCGATATCTGGAAAGCAAACAGAATCTAAAAGGAACGCAACAGGGTGACGGCTTTAACTACAGATGATCATAAAAAGAATATTTCTTTAATTTTCATCCAGTTCTTGATGCAACGCTTTGAAACTGCTGGAACAACTTTCAAAAATATACGACGGAAACTGATTAACATTACACAGCCCCACAAAAAAAATTGAAATTATTTTCTCCGATATCTGAGGAGGTGCACTTTATGTTTTTGGGGTTGCTGAATCCGAATCCGGGGTCAGTTTAACCCCATCACGTCATGGTCAAGGGCATCTGAAGGTCAAATTGCGGAATTACTATTAAAAAATCTGAAAAAATTATATTATATATTTATGTTTTCGGGGTCGCTAAATCTGAATCTGGGGTTCTCTTGACCTTGAAGTGTCAGAATCAAGGTCAAATAAAGATCAAAACCCTAAAATTTGATGATATGATATTTTTGACCCCGGATTCCGAAAGAGCAGAAAATTTTACATCCGAATACGTATTTACCTTTTTTTTTCATCTTTTAATACGTCAACAAGTCATTTTGTGAAGGTCTATCCATCTCCTGTTGTCCGTTTGTGATAACGGACTGGGGTTCCATCCCCCTGCATCGTAAATTTCTCCGTTGTGTTTGCCATGACGGCATACGCGTCCTGTTCCAGGGACTTTGCCGGATAGCGGGACAACTCCGTTGCCCGCCGTCACCACGGGGAGGTGCCCTGGATGCAAACACACGGATGAAATTTTTCACTCTTTCAGAATCCGGAGTAAGAAAATATTATATCGTTATATTACGACGTGATTGGCTCAAATGAATACCAGAATCGTGATCAACGACCCGAAAAATATCAACTCATCAAAGACCCAAGATCTCAATTTACAGCCAAAAGCTGGAAAATGGATTTGATTTTGGATGACCATCACGTGACCTACAAAGGTCTGTTCTAAAAAAAAAGTCAATACATATTCGGACGTAAAATTTTCTGCTCTTCAAGAATCCGGGGTCAAAATGATCATATCATCAAATTTTAGGGTTTTGACCTTTATTTGACCTTGATTCTGACACTTCAAGGTCAAGAGAACCCCAGATTCAGATTTAGCGACCCCGAAAACATATATCTATACATTTTTTCCAGATTTTTTAATAGTCATTCCGCAATTTGACCTTCAGATGCCCTTGACCCTGACGTGATGGGGTTAAACGGACCCCGGATTCGGATTCAGCAACCCCAAAAACATAAAGTGCACCTCCTCAGATATCGGATAAAATAATTTCAATTTTTTTTGTGGGTCTGTGTTATCAATTACATACAATTGATTAATAACATTATTACAAGAGTACTTACAGAAATTGTTTTGAGTCTAATTTTTGACATAGTCCTCTGCTTTTTAACATCCTTGGCTTACTTGTCGTAACTTGTGGATGTTTTTTATAAAAAAGAAATTGCTGCAACTTTGCATCGCTTTTGTTGCAGATAGAAACAAATAAATACAAGTTATATCAATTGTTTAAATTGTTCCCCTCTGTGTTCGATACAAAGAATTATTCTGTGGGACATATTTCTTACTGAATCTTGAATTGTTTTCTCTGGAATTAATTGAAACACTTCTGTTATTTTAACAGGAATTGTTCGATACACTGGACTGGTATATCATAAATCATATTATTTACAAATCCCCAGTGAAAATAATCCAAGGAATTTAAATAAAGCAACCTTGATGGACAGCGTATAGGACCATGAGCATATCGTCTTATAAAAAAAAAATAATCTAGTGTCTTACCAAAATCGACATATCTATTTGTTGTCCTATTCTTAAAAACAAAAATTTTATAACCCTCTGAAATGATACGCCCATGGAATTGTATTCCCTGCACGCCTTATCCGTCAGACGGACCTACATGTTAATGGAATTTGTTGAGAAATAACAAAACCCTTTCTGAATTAACTTCCCTCCCTTTAATAGTATTGCAAGCTTCAGCTTTTTCACTAGCGCACGTCGCTGCATTTTCTTGAAAATATTTGAATATAAAGCCACCGAAGTCCTAAAAGATATAAATAACTCTTCGTTTCGTAATTGATGTCCTTATAACCAACTCCAAGTTATCAGTCATTCACTATCATCATTTTAATGTGCGGATGTCATCCTAAAAGCTAAATATTCGCCAAGTAATTCCCCACGGGCCATATCTGCGTAATGCATGAGGTTTGTCACGTCTTTTAGTTGTCATTTGATGCCGATTTTTTCGTGGGAACACGAAAACCCGAGAGATTGGGCGTCTCCTTCAAAAAGTGAATTACCCTGTCGTGATGTTAGCATCTTGACAACTCGATATGCCCAGTTGTGTTCAGTTAATTTGTAACATTTTACTAAATTCTAATTATGAGGAAATGTCTGATGCACGAGACTAGTTTTATTTATTCATTCAAAAAAGACAAACAAATTGAACATGAAAGAGGTCACAATTAAAAAGAAAACAGAAAAGTTGTCTAAAATAAAAGTTATATCTGAGAAAACTCTTCTGAATCGTCTCTGTACTACTGATATGTTAATGAGATCTTCAGAAAAGAGAGCAATGTAGCATTATCTTAATACACTCATTAAGTACACTAATAACATGCAATTAGAAATATAGTTTTGAGTCAAATAAAACTCCTAGATATTTAAAGCTGTTCTTATAGACAATAAGATCATCCAAGGTCAAAAACAATAGCATTATGTTTCAAAGAATAACTGATAATGTTGCACTTATCAATATTTAAAAATAATTTATTGGATCTACACCATGAATTCACTTTGTTCAGTGCTGTCTGAAGGTATAGACAGTCATACAAACAGCTTACAGTTGAACATTACATAAAAGACAGTTATCCAAGTCATTAACAATATCGCTTATAAAAATAAGAAGAGTGGTCCCAAAACTGAGCCCCGTGCAACACCAGAAGTTACAATCAATGTATTCAATCTAGTACATTATATTCTATAAATAAAGTTCAATTAACAAGATGAGACATGTAAAATCTTGTTAAATTTGAAGGAAAACCGATATGTGAAGAACTGGTTATGGTAAATTATGTTGACGTTGGGGTTCATAAAGATTCAATTTTATCAACAAAAGCGTATTTTCGTTCTTTACTATGAGTTTTACTCGCCTTTTTATTAGCCCGATTAATATTTTTCTCGATTATTTTAACCATCCTGTAAATAAATTAATATTTTCTATATGTACTTGGAGTTTAGTATACAGGAATGAGAGCAGAACACGGAAGATAATCCAGGTTTTATTCTAAATCTCTTAGTAAACGGTCGGGCAGTCCTTAAGGTTCTATTTGGAAATATAGAAAGGTTCATCTCGTGATTCAATTACTTTGGAAAGGTAAATAGAAAACGTGAAGACTTTTTCAAGTAGTCTGAAATAGGAATCAAAGAAATCCGTCCTGTAATGTCGTTATTTTTCGTCAATTCTATTTTAAATCATCTATATATTTCTCTCTAACGACATATATCTATGGAAAGGTAGGTAACTATAATATTTAAAAGGCATATATCTACATAATTGAAAATATAAACCTAGAAACAACTTTTCTTGACACTTTACAAATGCAGCAATTTTTTGGCGCTCGGTGTGGGGCTTCTGCTAACCATCAACATTCATCTAATTAGTCTAACACCTAAAATGAATTAATAAAATCTGGTGACAAAGTTTTTAGCATGTTTTAAATATTAAGACAATAAAACATTAAATGTTTCATTTCATATAGTGTGTTACACAAGGATGTAGATAAATTTCTTTCAGTCAATTTAAGCTGAAAATAAACATGGCCTGGCAAATAGATAGATTTCGAGATACCGTTTTAAAATGTTTAGTTTTCAAATATCTCTGAAGACGTTCAATTTAAAATGATGAAACTTAGGATAAGGGTTTACCTGATTAAAGGTAAAAATGCACTGGAATGGGTATAAATATGTACCAGTGGCGGAAATTCCAGTAGTACCTCTCAATAGGCTGTTGATTATAGAATTTTAAAAGGAATTATGACGTTCAAGATATTTTATTACATGAATCGTTCAAATGGTTATTTTAGAAGAAAAAACCGCGGAGTGCTATTAAATTGAGGGTGGAAACTAGAGATAAGGGTGAAAATGCACTTTTGCAGTTTTTTAAATATAGCACGAAAACGAAATTTCGGTATAGTTCATAGGAAAAATTTTGTAGAGAATTGAATTTCCCATCGAAATGGTTTATTTAAAAAATTTAAAAGAAAAATTTTATGCAAAGAATCGTTAATAAACAATTAAAAAAAAACAAAAAATAAGATTTTTTTACTTTTTTATTTTTTTGACTATTTTTTTAGTAGAAGTAGGCAAAGAAAATTGCTGTACAAAAAAAACTAGATGAGATTCGCTTCAAAATGATGCGTTTTTAAAAGTTTTTGGACTAATATTGAATGATTATAATTCTTATTATTTTTACAAGGAATTGGTTCTTTACTTAATAAAAAATTATTTCAAGAGTTCTATTTGTTAATAATAAATAAAGATTTTCACAACTGTATGAAACTATGAGGGATTTTTCAAATAAAATTACAGTTAATCATATTATTATTACTTATCTGGAAAATGGAGATGAGATCATTATTATTTTAAAAACGACGGAAATCTAAAAAATATTTAAGTTTGACCGGTTATAACTTAATATTAATCCAAAAACTTTTGAAAGCGCATCATTTTGACGGGAATCTGATCTAGTTATTTTGTAAAGCAATTTTCTTTGCCTACTTCTATTAAAAAAAAATTTGTCACAAATGTAAAAAAAATAAAAAATCTAATATTTTGCTTTTTTAAATTATTTATTAACAATTTTTTGCATAAAATTGTTCTTTCAAAATTTTTAAATAAGCAATTTCGATGAGAAATTCAATTCTCTTCAAAATTTTTCCTATGAACTATACCGAAATGCTTCGTTTTCGTGCTATATTTAAAAAGTGCAAAAGTGCATTTTCACCCCTATCTTCAATTTCAGCCGTCTAATTTAATAGCACCCCCCGGTTTTTTAATTTTTAATGACCCTTCGAACAAGTCATGTGAAATTTTAAATTTTATCTACTTTTTTTATGAAGCAATGCCTATACCTATATTTATTCAAAGATAAAACTAGAAGCAAAAGAGTAAAAAAAATAAAAAAATCGTTTTTTTTGCTTTTTTTCAAATTAACGATATTTTGCATTCAATTTTCCTTTTAAATTTTTTAAATAAGCCAGTTTGATGGGAAATTCAATTCTCTAAATAATTTTTCCTCTGAACTATAGCGAAATTTTGCTTCGTTTTCGAGCTACAATTAAAAAACTGAAAGGAATGCATTTTCACCCCTATCTCCAATTTCCACCCTCTAATTTAATAGCACTCCGCAGTTTTTTCAGCTAAAATGACTCTTTGAACGATTCATGCAATAAAATTGCTTGAACGTCATAGTTCCTTTTAACCCTGTTTTTTTGGATATAATCAATAGCCTACTATGAAAACTAGAAATATTTTAATTGCCAATGAGAAGGAAATAGATTAATGTTTCAAATAAAATGACTGGTCACGTGACTGTACGTAACTCGCCCAAAAAAAATATTTTTGACACTTTATGTGATGTCAAACTCAACCTCGTTCGACAATCTGAAATTGTCAAAAATACTTAGTTTTTTCACTAGTTGCATAAATAATTATTCTGATAGAAATGGTCCATACAAAAATATTTACATTTATAAGACTTTATTTTAATATGTATTTTCCAAAATAAAGGATACTAACCCAAGTTCATTCTTCTGCGGTATTTGATTTTAATATATGTAATAAACTTGCCGATGTTTTAATATAAAATTGGTCCCACGCTTCCTGGCAAGCCTTCTCCGATGAAAATTGTTTTCAGAAATTTTATTAAACCGCGTGCCATTCCGGAATCGTTATTAACACCGATCGTTTTCCGCATTCGCCTAGGGCCATTAACTATGTCATATCGTAAACCTCATAAGCGTTTTTTGCATAGCACCGCCCACGGTATTTATAGTCATAATATACTGGAGGCGGCAGCCGATAAAGTGATTTCAGGGGCCAATATGGAAATATTAAAACGGGTATTCTATCAATGTTGCTTTAGACATTTATTGGATTTTAACAAAAACCTTGGGCGTTTCAAAAATATACCAAATTTTGCGCCAAATTGCATGTCATTATCTTTGCTTTATTGAAACTTTCTTCAAAATCTACTAATGAATTATTAAATATCAAATTCAAGCACGTAAAAAAGATTTCAGTAACTCAACTCCATTTGTTCAAACGAACAAATGAATTTTATTTCAATAACAGAGCTTAGAGATAAACTTCCCGTCATTTATTTGATTTGCTTTCATTACGAGACGTTTTGTTCAAGCTCTGCGCCTTCGGGAGCTGCAATAATCCTAGATTTCCGCCAGCAATTACAGTTTCTATTTCCTATTTCCACAGTACAACCTTGTAAAGTTTTTGCGGCTATGCCCGTTTAATACAGAATTAACCGAGGTCTTATAAATGTCGGTCGACCCGCGAATTCTTTAGGGATTATCCGATGAGATTTATGGTAAGCCCGGAGCGTTTTTCAAATCCTCACAAGTGGTGTTATTTTTTTTATGATTAATAGCTTCCGGTTTCTTAGGCTTGTTCAAATCTTGAGTTTAAAGGCATGCCGCATGTTCTAGTTCTAGTTAGCGTTTTATCCTACAATACTATTTCTAGTGAAAATATTAACTTTTCCATCTAAATCCATGTATGTGCACACACCAACTGAAATCCTAAATTTACTGAAAAAAAAAACGCGAACTAATCGCACTGTGAATAGTATATTACCGCGTTAAACACAGAAGATTTATAATGTGATAAAACATACAGAGTGACCCATTTCAAATATCCTGATAAAAGTTGTAATTATGGAATCGGTTTCAAACATTTTTTTAATGTACGTCAGCACCAAGAACTGCGCTTTTTGAAAGAACGTGATATTTCATTTCTTGCATAAAAATATGTATAATATTTTGTCACGACATGCGACATACTAGTTTATAATGGAAGTTAATGTATATTGTACAACAATTTCGTTAATAACCCATAGGTATAAATTTTTATTTTATCTAAAAACTTTTTATTCGAATAGTACTCCATTGTATAACTTGTGTATATAGACCAGTGCTTAAGCCTTCAAAAATGGTAAAAAGTGAAAAAAATTATAGTAGGATGAAACCCATTGGAAAAGGAAGAGAATATAACAGAAATGAAAGGAAAAATAATTTACGGGCGATCTGAGGACGGGAAGGGGGTGAGTTTTTAAGAGTGAAAATCGGTTTCCCTTGAATTCCGGAAAAACTACAAGTCTTATGGAAAAAAGTTCAATGGCGAAGTTGTAGGTAACAAAAGGATCTACAACTTTAGTAGTTACACTCTTTTCAAATAACCTCAAAATTTATGTGAAAAATTCAAATTCAAGTTTTTGGTTTTTTATTTTTGTTTTACAAAAAAATTTTTTTTCACGAAATTTGGTGAAAACTTACCTATTTATGTCCCAAACACGCTGTAATTTCTTTGAATTGAAATATTTATTTTTTCACCTTATTGTCATATGTTTTTCTAATTGTGCGATAAAAAATACAACTTTTTTGTCTCTTTACTTTTTTTGATATCTTGCTTCGTTTGCGAGCAAAAAATTAATAGCTTAAGTGTGTGATTTTAATAAGTACTTGAACTGTGTAGTTGTCAATTCCTGCTTGTCAAAATGAATTACACAAATAGTGAAATGTACGATATGCATTTTTTTATGGACTTGCCAACGGTAATGCATTAGCCGCCAAGCGCCTCTATGAGCAGAAATACCCTAATTGTATCATTCCTCATCATACTATCTTCACCCGTTTTCATCAAAGTTTTAGTGAAACTGGAAGTTTTCGAAAACTTATCGTAGGAAACGGGCGACCCCGCACAGCAATAACCCTACAAGTGGAAGAAGATGTACTTCATGAAATTGAGGACAACACTCCAACAACAAGTATCAGACAGATTGCTAGAAACTTAAATGCAAGTCGTTATACAATTTTTAGGATTTTAAAAAATAATCTGCTATACCCTTATCACATCTAACGGGTTCAGGCACTTTTACCGACTGATTTTCCGTTAAGATTAGATTTATGTCGATGGATACGACAAAAAATTGGGGAAAATCCTCAATTTTTAACAGATGAGGCGAATTTTTCTAGAAAAGCCATAGTGAACTTCCATAATAATCATGTATGGGCGGACGAGAATTCAAATGCAATATTAGAAGGCCGTCATCAACACCAGCTTTCATTTAATGTATGGGTCGGAATTGTGGGATACCCCTTAATAGGCCCATTTTTTACCACCGAGAGATGTTTATTAGGGTTTCTGGTCGAGACTTCTCAAAGCGAGAATTCCCGGGAAATCTGGCCTTACTCGAGACGAGAAAAAAGTGTCGAGAAATCGAGAAATTTAAAAATCACGCGCGTCATAAGTTCTTGACTGGAGTTCGTTTCGTTCATGCGTTCAATTCGTTTCTCGACAAATAACTGAGCGGTTAAAGTGGTTTCTCTACCAGCTCATGATTTATTTATTTTAAGTTTTTAAGGCTTTAGTTTACTTTGATGATTCTTTTTTTTAATGTTCAGGGTGATTCACTATATTTTGACCCCCCTTTAACTTTTTAGAGTTATAAAAAAATGTGAAGTACAAAAGTTGCACGATTTTTTATGAAGTTCTCGAAAATGATATTAGAAAAACAAATGTTCAAACAAAACGGCCGCGGATGTTAACTTTGTTAATTTAAATGGAACACCCTGTTATATTTTTACATATTTGGATATAACGTTCCTTGTCGAGCATAATCATATAGAGTTTGTTGGGTCCGTCTCTAATAATAGGCGAGATAATATTAAAAATCGAAATGATGTATATTGAAAGTGTTTAATAAAAAAAACAAGTTAAAGGTTTTAAAGAAGAAACTCAAAGTAATTAATAAAAATACTGAATAAATAATAAATGTTAATGATGATTGTTAAGTATAATAGCATGTTTTAGAAATTTCTCGAGAATTCGAGAATTCCCGGAATTTCCTAGTCGAGAATTCTCTAGTCCCGAGAAAAAAAATAGGCCGAGAAATCAGAAACCCTAATGTTTATCGCCGCTTTCTTGAGGATGAATTGCCCGTACTTTTGGAAGACATCCCATTGCCATTAAAGTTGCAAATGTATTTTATGCACGATGGTGCTCCACCCCATTTCAGTTTAGCTGCACGTGAATATTTGAACAATATCTACCCAAATCGCTGAACAGGTCGAAGAGACACTCAACTCTGGCCTTCGAGTTCTCCCGACTTAGATTCGTTGGATTTTTTCCTTTGGGGTCATCTCAAACATTTGGTTTATACGACTCCAGTGCAATCCATAGACGAATTAAGAAACCGCACTGTCGCATCCTGTGAAACAATTAGACACACAGCCGGAATATTTGAATGGGTTCGCCAATCAATGTGTCGTAGGATAGATGCCTGTATTAGAGTTGAAGGTGCACATTTTCAACAACTGTTGTAACGCCTGTGTATATAAAGTATTTTTCATATCATTGCTGTTTGTTAAATATTTTTTCTTATGTTTCTGTTAATATTAATTATTTAAAAAAATATTATTTAGCGAGATATTATTTCTCAGCTTGTTACATGGTTTTTCCTTCAAACGTATTGTTACAGTTGATTAGTAAATAACTAAAACATTGAATTTCCATTTTTTTCTACTTCCCTTAAGAATGTGCATATGAAACGATATTAATTTTTTGCTCGAAAACGAAGCAATATATCAAAAGAAGTAAAGAGACAAAAAAGTTGTATTTTTAATCATATAACTAGAAAAAAATATGACACCTAAGAAAAAGCAGTGACGTCTCATATATTTACTTATTAATATCAACAGGAGTGAGTCCCCGGACGCCGCTGGAATAAATAAAATAAATCAAATTACATCAAAAGACGTCTACCGTTTTTATAAACAAACATACCAAATTTCAAAACAAATCGGAATTAGTGTTCTCCAGATATTAGTAAAAACCTTGTATTTTCTCTAAATTTCAACACCCTGTATCTCCAAAACGAAGCATTTTCGGACATAGGTTTATAGGAACATTTTTTCTTTTTTTTTTGGTCAAGGAAACCCCCAGAATTTTTTCGCAATATTAATGGGACACCCTGTATATGTCTTCTGTTTTTAAGGTATTTACTGTTGTGCAATCAACGGATATTGCATAATTTCTTGCGAGGATGGCTGTGAAATTTTTAGTGGAACTACAAAACAAGCACCTAATCTGTCACCAGTTTGTCAATTTAGTATTATTTATTGTTAAAGAATGGAAAACGTTAACATTTATTCAAACGCTGACATTCTAATTTTATTATTTATTCAAGGAGAGTGTCAGAAGATAATAGGACTTACAGGGTATTTAATGAGAGATATCCTCATTTACCACTAATGAGTAGACAGATTTTACAAAGAATTTTAAGAAATCAATTAGAACATGGTCGAATTTCTGCACATAGAATTAAGGTCCAAGCCGATAACTTTAGATGGAGGTAACATCGTCAAGATTTTGGCATATTTCCATGCTTACCCTGAATCATCAGTCCGTGCTGCTGAACAGGATTTAGACATTTCAAAAACGTCCATCCAAAAGATTTTGAAAACTAATGGTTAGCATCCATTTAAATTCAATTTTGTACCTGCACTTCATCCCAGGGATGCTGAAATATAAACCCAATTCTATTAAATGATTTTAACGAGAACACAGATCCAGAGTTTTTACGCAAAATCACTTTAAGAATAGGAAACCTTTATGAAAGTTCACCTAAAAATTTACGTTGAATCCAAAATTGCAATAATATACAGGGTGTTCCATTTAAAATAACGAAGATGATGTCAACTTTCGGTATAACTGGAAGCATTAGGTGATTATTTTAGTTGAGATGATTGCCCAAATTTTCAAAATTAAAATCGAAGTAGGCTCTGAAATAGGTCTAATGTCTCGCCACCGTTGGACACCCAGTATACAATATAATTCGTACTGGCCAGGAATATTGCCCTGGTTACTTACCCGAGGAGAATTAGGCTGGAGGTCCGAACTCGCTGCTAAATCCTGAAGTGGATCTTCGATAGTGTTTCTGACATCTCGCTTCTTTGGTTTTGAGCGGTTGTTGTGGTTGTCTCGACCTGTCTTGAGATCTGGCTGAAATCTTATATTTATGAAAAGCAGCTTGGTTTTGTGTAACAGCCTGAGTCACTTTCTTGGACATCACGTGACGATCTTCGGTAGTCGTTTTGTCAAGAGCATCGACCTCTCTGGATATCGTTTGCTCGGAGTGGGTGTGTCTGGAGCAGTTTGGGGCTCTTTGGTAGGCTTGCCAGATCTCCGGGTTTTGATGGTACATCTTCGGGCTCCGGATTAACATGTCATTTCTCCGAGTTTTGTTTGTTGCGGGAAAATAGTGACTTGTTCGACATTTTCTATTTTTCTTTTTTTTTTTAGACGTCAATTATACAAACGGGTGATGTCTCCGGGATTGTCATGAAATAGATCTGGTAACCCTACTCTCTGGACTATTTCGGAGGTTGGATTCGAAATATTGGTGAAAATTTCGATTTTCTACCTCTCTACGCTGTCAAAATAGTATTGAAGCTATTTAAAGGTCTATTACCGATTTCTTGTGTTGGATTCAAACCATGGGCGATTTTCTAACATGCTCGGTCACTTATTAAATCCGTGAATATCAAAATTTAAAGAAAACCCTTAGACAATCAACTTAGCAGCAATGACACGTTGCCAGTTTTCACATTTAACGCCTCCCCGATATTGCTGCAAGTACTTCTACCGCCTACCGTTGAATAACCCGTCATTTTAACTGTGTTATAAATCTCTGCAATAAATTCGTCGCCTATAAATTTCCAGACGAAATGTCAAACGTCGCCGAATGTTACATTGCGTCGGTGTAATAACAGTTCAGGTTTACTGTTCCGATTATTGGTTTTCGCTTTATGCGGCACCGTATATAATTTTTATTCTCCATTTCATTATGGAAACGGTTGATTAAACGAAATTGGAAGATTTAATTTCAGTAAAAGGAATGGAAGTAAAGTTTGCGTTTCCCATTTCGGTAGTTTACTAGTTTCCCTGAAGAAATGACACATAAAGCTTCCCTTACACGTTCAATTTGTATTCAGGCATCCCGCAGGTTAATTCGATAGTGTTTTATATTTGAATAGATTTGAGATTAAAATAGAGAGACAATTCAATTTATTTTAATATCTACTACCCAAAACTAATACTTACATAAGGTCCATTGAGGGGTTGCTCTTTCAGCGAAGAGCAGTATAAATTATTAGAACTAATACGACCGATTAAAGAACTAGGAACGATGACAGAGTCAATCCTTTAGTATATAGAGAGAGTAAGCGAGATAGACAGAGTGCGAGAATCAATTGGAATTTTATCCAATTTTCAACTGGACACTTTTCGTTGTTTTTAAATCGCAATTCTCATTAGGTTTATAAATTACGTTTTATGAAATGGCTTTAACACTTCCAACAAAAGTATATTTTGTAAAGATCTATTAAGAAAATAAGTGTCCGAATAAATTAATGCCCTATATACATATTTAACTTATCAACTTAGAGTTGACAATATAAAATCTTTTACAATGAATCTGCTTTTGACTTATTAATAAAATATGATTGAAAACATAAATGACCTGCAACGAAGACTATTAAAATTAAATTCTCAATGAAAACAATAAAGCAATAATTCTTGAAATAGTCTTTAGGTATATCCGTTGTACTTTCTCTAATTAAATGCTGTGGGCACTATAAAATGGACTCCAAACAGCCGTTGCATATTTTAATTTGCAACGCACAAATGCTGCATATAATATATTAAAAGGAAAATAGGTTTGGTTATTAAAAGATTATATCGTTCATAAAACGATAATCAGCATGATAACTCTATTTACATCGAAATCATATTTTTGCGTCGACTGTAAGATATAATTTTTTGTAGATTATTATTTGAACACCATTATCTTGTAATCTACTGCAACCAATAGAAAATTTAATTTCCAAAAACAATTCCCAACAACAACAAAACAACAAACGTCGTCCGCATAGAGTAAGTAATTGACATCAAAGCATTCAGTTGGATCATTAATAAAAATAACAAACAAGAGTGATCCCAGAATTGATCATTGGGGAACCCCTGAAAATTGATGGAATTTATCCGATGGGAAATCACTATACTATAGAGACTGGTATCTCTTACTGAAATAAGACCTAAACAAAGATAACAAAGTAATAAAGCAATAAATTGGTTTTTCTCAAGATGATTTGAGGTAGAGAGAACGACCACTAATGAATCCATGTTGGGATGAAAATAAAGGTCGACGGTGTAAAACTATTTAAAGAATTTTTGAGGAGTTACTTATAATTATAATGGCTATGGGCCGGTAATTAATCACGTCGTTGTTAGTACCTTTCTTATAAACTTCTATACAGGGCGTTTCAATCGAAACTTCCCACATGGAGTTAAAAAAACCGAAACACGTCGATTTTCTTTTCAAGGGGGACACATGATGAAGTTTTGGTGTCTTGGAAGCTACCCCTTAGGCAGAGGCGTAGAATACCCTTAAACTTTAAATGGCACCTTATGTTGACACCTCATTTTAAAGCTTTTTCAATTGTGCGACATACGACTTTTTAAATTTTGATTTGGATATGACAATAAAATCATCACTTAAAGAATAAGACAAAATATCAATGAATGAATGAATGTTATTTTATTAAATGTTCAAATTGGTTTCCCTCCGCTTCCATACAATAATAAAGTCTTTGCTTCACTTCCGAATTAACATTTCGAAGCATTTCGGGCGTTATCTGACGACATCTGTGTCAAATAGCGGAAGATATCATGAATATTAATTATTTCTCAAGTAATCAAAATTTCATGTCTGAAATATTGACTTAAAAGCCAAAGGTAGGTACATTCCGTTTAATTATAAAGTCCGTGATTTTCTCATTATGTTCACTTGGTTCACTTTTATTTCAATTTACTTTTGGATATAATATTCTTTACATCATGTAAATGAACTCGAGTCTCTCGGGACAGTGGTTTTGAAGTCGTGACAGTTGACTGAATTTTCTTTTAGAACAATAGTGAAAATGATACTTTATTGCTACAATCGTGATGAATGAATATTTACATGTACAACACATCAAAGCAATTCAATTGCATTACACTTGTTTTTCCTCATAGGTCGCTGTATTATCTAGTCTTGTAAAAATATTACTGTTAAGATACGTAAAAGAAAACAAATATTATGTTTATTTTTGATTTAGAGGTACAATTTCATTGGATTTTTTATACAGGATATCCCAGAAGTAAGCACCTATATAATTCATCGAAAGCAACAACTTCTAATATTTTCTTGGAATGCACACGGTGTTGCGCTTTATTGTGAATCCATAAAAGTATCGCTAACGAGTTGTTAAAAAAATATCGAAGTAACATATACAAATTTTTTATGGAATGATTTACCTTAACACTTTTTGCCTGCTTAAATACTAAATAATAGAACTAATTTGTTTCCATTCTTTGTATTTTTTTTGTTTATTATTAACTCAGTCAAACATACTGATTTATGCTCCAAAAATTTAAAATAAAGAAATATATATTACCTTAGAAACCAAGGTCTCGAAAAAAATATTGATACGTAATTAGTTAAAATTTTGCCACGTATTCTTGGGACAAGCTGAAAAAATCCGTGTGAGTGAAAGGTACGGATTGAATCCATTGAGTGAAATAATTGAGTGCATTTTCACTCAATATTGAGCATTTTGATAATTTTACTCATTTCTGATAATATTGGAACGGAAACTGACTATTTTCACTCAAATATTAAATATATACCCGTTAAATAAATTCTCCAGATAAACTCGTATTTCGTTCACCTGTACTTAAATCGAAGTAAATGACCTTATTCTATGGTTGTTATGTGTTGCCTTTGGCTATTCCCATCGTCCCCATTAGACCATCTCGTGGTGTGGTGTATGTCGTATTCTTTTAATGGAGACCTAAAATATTGTCTCTAAAACCACAGTGGCAACATGAACATTGTAGTTTCAATGATATTTAAATTAAAATTTAAAGAGAATATAAACCAAGTTTGAGTAAAAAATTACTCAATAATAGTTAAATTTAGAGAAAAAGTCAACTCTTAATTGGGTTTACATGCTCAGGATAGAGTTAAAAGTCACTCACTTGATAGCAGAAACACGAATTTGAGTAAAATTAACTCATTACTGTTGCAATAGTTTCACTCATAAACTGTTATAGTCTGTTTGGAAATTAAAGAGAGTAATAAAACCCCGAGATAAGAACCGGCCATGGGCGTGGTAATATTTCGTTTCAGGTAATTATCGGGTAACACTAATGCTAACAGGTAATGGGTGTATATTAGTATATTTTACTGGATACATCATAGGGCAGGAGCCAGTGTATTGTGACAGATCAATCCAGTCTTAGAACTGAATATACGAAGACGTGCTAGTGCAGTAGAGTAAAATTCGACTTGTGTTTAGTGACTATTGTGCCAGTGGATATAATATTGTTTGGGTAAAATGTCGAGCTTATCAGATTACGTACCTGCTAAACGCGTGAAAAGATGTGCGCTATCTCAGAATGAGAAGATTATTATATTAAATGTATTTAATGCATTGAAACACCAAAATCCTACCAACAAATAACGGTACTACGGTTACCACCTTATCACTGTGATCTTAACCCAATCGAATTAGTCTGGGCGCAGGTAACAGGAGATGTAGCGCGAAATAATACGACGTTCAAATTAAGTGACGTGAAAATTTTGTTATCAATCTAGGAGACGAAGATAATTCATCAGAATATTCAGAGGATGAATTTTAATATACCTACTTTTTTATTTTCTTTATTGTACATTTATACAACACTACATTTACTCACCATAATTTGAATTTTCAAAATACATATATTTTTGTGTGGAATAAAAGTCTATTCATTAAATTTAAATAAATATTTTGATAATAATATTGAATAATTTTATTTGAATTACTAAAAACCCTCTTAACCCGGTTATGATGCTTAAAGTAGCCTCATGTTTTGAAATGCTGTTTTTATATTGTTTACTTATAAAAGAAATGGACCCAGAAATTGGCGCGGCATAGACAAAGACGGATTGTCGGGGATTAAATTTTAGCTACCTGCTACAATTTAGTACAACCCGGTCACACAAAGTTTTTTTAAAAGTACACCTCCCCTATACCGAAAATACATAATATAAAAATATTGAATATAAGCACCAGTACTACATTTATGTACGATTTGCATACATAATAAGCTTTTATTACTCTCTTTCATTTCTAAACAGACTATAGTTGTATTCATACTAATAGAGTGAATATTTCACTCAATCGGGTGTGTACAGAAATTGATACATTATTGAGTAAAATTGAGTGAAATTGAGTGAATTTTTTGACAGTGTATATACCACTAAATTATCCTTAATTATTTTCCGCATCAGAATCATCTTCAACTTTGACAAATTTAATTAATTTTAAAAGACTTAAAAAAATTATATTCTCAGATATCCATATACCTATTAATACTATCATTTGCAACTAATTCAACATTGTCTCTCATCTTGTCATTCAGAATTCTAATATGTGGAAATACTTTTCCATTTCATAATAGTATGATACAGCAGAAGCATATATTAGTGTGATTGCCACAAAGGGTACATTTACATATTATACTCGTTGGCAAAGCTTTGACAAATACAAACAGCATATGATAGAGCCGATGTTGGACCATATTTCATTGAAATAAGTTGATTTTTCTGAATTAACAAAAATACACCAAAATTCACAAATATATATATCGATGATAATATTAGTCCTTTAATATTCGCATATGTATATATGTGTATATGTGTATATGTCTATAAACATAAGGTCTTAAGGCCAAAATATAAAAAAAATCAGTTTAAAATTTTTAATTTCTAAACCGCTTCAGATATTTTTAACAAAAGTATACATTCTTAATATGTTGGTAGGTATAAAATAAAAAAACAGTTTGCATAAATAACCAGTGAAAGAAATATAATTCTTAATGTATTTTTTTATGTACCTATTAAAATATTACTTTGCATGCTATGAACTCTCTCTTCAAATGCCATAGTCTGCGCTCCATTGAATTCCTCGTCAAAAGTTACTACAAGAATGACCTTAACATTTTTCAAAAATAATTTGCCTGGGAAATTATTCAGGTGTTTCCAGACTTTTTAGACACCCGGACTATAATGCTGAATATGTCACTAATAAGCAAATCTATTATTTTTCAGTGTTATAGGGTAGCATTGATGGGTTAAATATGAGAGTTTTAAACACAAATTGTGTACATATTAAAAGTTTTATAATTAAAATCGTATTAAAAAATCTAATTAAACAAGGCTTTCAGTGTATATTGCTGTCTCGATTCAACCTACAACTATTTTATGTAACGCTAATGATGTCCAATAACAAATAGAAATGAATTTAAGGCGATTTCTAACATTTCGCAGAATTATTACGACATAAGTCTTGACTTTGAAAAATACAAATGCTACATCATCTGTAAAACCTACCTAGTTAAAAAGGAATTTATTTAACAAGGTTCAAAGCAATCATGTACCTTTGGCTACGTATACTTCACATTTATATATGCATATACTTCACATTTATATACTGTTCCGCTCTACGTTTTCCTGGAAATGTAAATACAAAGGCATGTACAATATTCTGCATACAATGCGAATGGTTCCATATATATGTAATTTAGCTGTGGCTTCATATTTGTAGTGGGTAATAATAATAGTCTTTCGTAAATGAATACGTAACATTACGCTTCAGATTTGTGGCAAATGAACAACTCTACATTTAAACTCGTTGCTAAAAACCTATGTGTAGCAAATCTTTTAATAACGACAGCATTTATTTAGTTAGTTTTTATAGAAACACTGGAAAATTGTTTTATCTAATGTTTGGCGTTTCATCTGCATTGACATAAAAAAATATGGTGACTTTAAAGTAACACACTTCAGTCATACCAAGGCAATCTGTTTTTATACAATTATTTTCCATTGTATCATACCGAGTGTCCCATTTTAAAAAATATACGTGAATATCTCTTAAGTTAAGGGCTTAATGAAAAAAATTTTCAAATAAAAGTTGTAGGGTTTTGAGGCGGACATCTAATGGCGATCTTGACCATAACCTTCAAAGTCAAGTTGATTTTTTCAAATGGAAACACATATTTTTGACACCAGAAATGATGAGCAGAAAATTTTACGTCCGACTATGACCTTGACCATACCTTCAAGGGCATTTGAAGGTCATTTTAGTATTTAGTTGCAAAATTCATTTCCGTTTTGCCGACTCGGGGGATTTCAAGAGAGCTGATCGTGAATATGTAGTCAGAATTTGAAATTATTCAAATCCAATATGGCCGACCAATTTTTGGTAAACATTTTTAATATTCATATGGATTAACACTATGAAAATGCTTCAACCTACATTAAAACTCAAGGTCGAGCCGAGTATTCCACATATTGGATCCAAAGGGTTAATGGGTATTCTGGAAAATTATGGCGAGCCCGACATATCAAAAAAAAATATCTTAACAAGATTAAAGTTTTGCCTGCAAAATACTAGAATGACCTTCAAATGACTTTTGAAACTAAAGGTCATGATCAAGGTTATATCCGGAAGCCAAATTCTCCGCACTTCCTATTTTGGTCTGAAAGATACTGGTTTCTATTTGAAAAATTAATTTGAAAAAATCAACTGGACCTTGAAATGACCTCAAAATCCTACAACTTTTATTTGAAAAAATGTTTCATTAAGCCCTTAACTTAAGAGATATTCACGTGTATTTTTTAAAATGAGACACCCGGTATATTTGGTTCAAAAAAGTATCAACGGAGAACGCTGATACGTGCTGATATGACTGAGTTTGTCTGCTGCCCAGTAATGGCGTAGACAAAAGTTTAAGTGCAGTTAAAAAAACTATCGACTATATATTTGATTAAAAAAATAATAATGATTTCAGATTAGTATGTATTCTGTTTCATCATTCTGTTCTTGTTGAATAGGTACATTTCCGATGACAATATTTCTTCTTTGTTCTAGATACCTGCTCTGCATCAAGCCAAAGAGGTCCCGCTGCAACACTTGCCAAGCCCAGCACGCCACGTCCATGTCCCTGGTATCCATGAAGCGCAACCAGTCGACGATAAGCCGCAAGAGTCGAAACGTCGCCATCAACCGCCGCCTGGATCCCGCCGTCGCCCAGGAGACGTCAGTCACCCTCCTCGGCAACGGCAGCGACCACGTCTGCAGCAAGATTTGAGTGCGACAGATCGCGTGGAGCGCGAGGACGGACGCGCTTTTATTCGATGTTTTTTGAGAGATTCAAGGTCGGATGTGTCACTGGTAGTACAATGATTTCTTGTGACGTATAGTAGGTCCGAGGATGGTGTTGAAAAGATGGAAAACGTCGTTAGTTTTCATTTTATGAGCAAAAAATAAAGAGTGACCGCAAAAAAAGCCATTTTTCCGCCTGTTTTTGAGACTTTGACAGACGCGACAGGGAAAATCCGAAAAATATTCTAAAAATATCCATATACTCGTCATGTAAAATTCAAATGAGCATCACTTTCAGTTTTTCGAAAATTTTCGAAAATCACTCTTATTTAGGGGTTGAAAAGACAAAAAAGTGAACAAATTAAGAATCATCAACAGTTGTTAAACCAAAAATATTTCTATGTTATCAAAATAATATTATGAACGTGAAAATGTCTAATTTCGTATTTGATACGGTCTTGTCCGGATTGAAAATCAACCCATAATATCCCTAAAGGGGTGAAATCACCCCCTAAACGCCTAAAAATGCGAAAAATATATTAAAGGTTACAATTTATTTTTATTTTTCTTTTATACATGATAATTGAACCGTTAATAACCCACAATCACTAGATCCGAAGGAAGATGCCCCTAAATGAGGGTAAAACCACCCCTAAGTTGACCCATCGTCTTCAAAGTACATAAAATTATAATACATTATAATGCATGAAAAAAATTATGTTTCCAAATACATTCATTAGAATAATTTATACACAAGTACTCCCATACCCCCATCAATCATCCCTCTCAAGGGGTAAAATCATCCCCCAAATATACAAAAATTGTAGATAATGCGAAAAAATATTATTTTGATAACAACATAGAAATATTTGGGGTTTTACAACTGTTGATGATTCTTAATTTGTTCACTTTTTTATCTTTTCAACCCCTAAATAAGGGTGATTTTCGAAAATTTTTGAAAAACTGAAAGTGATACTAATTTTCATTTTTCATGACGAGTTTTTGGATATTTTTAGAATATTTTTAGGATATTTCCTGTCGCCTTTGTCAAAGTCTCAGAAACAAGTGGATTTTGCTGACACTCTTTTTGTTAAAAAAATATTTTGCTTGTGTTCAAAGGTAGAAAAATGTAGGCCAAAATATACAGGCTGACCCTTCTTAAGAAATGATTAGTAATATTTTGCTTGGTTAGAAAATAATTTGTAACGTATTTATTTATTAATTACTGAAAATGGGCCCTATGTTCTATGAATATAGCGAAATACAGCTAAACAATAGATCACTTCATTTAATAAATAATTTTATAAATAATTCTAGTATTAGCGATATTAAGAATGTGAAGTTGCCAAAAGTAAACTTGAAATATATTTCAAACAATTTTAATTTCAAGGTTTTGTATCCAAATGTTCTTAGTGCATACAAGATTTCCCCAAATCTGAAAAGTCAATTTTTATTGAAAACCTTGCAAGAAGAAGAATTTAGTTTCAACTTTTTTACTGTAGGGCTGAATATAATAAATAGATCTTGACATGAACAAAAAAATTCTGTGTAGGTAGATCGTATAAGATTTTCCATATAAGATATCAAAACATTTCATTAAGAAAAGTAATTTTGAAAGCTAAATTTTAACAACAACCGGCCTACGTTGATTTTCTGCATATTGTGTAAATGCCATTTTTCTGTAAGAAATCGAGAAAAATTGTAATAGAAGTTGTTGAAAATTAAACTGTCTTCCAAAATCCCAAATTTGTTGGCAATGAGCTTTTATTTTGCAATTCGGTAATTTATAAAATCAAAACATATCGAAGTAGGCCGAGTATCTTCAAATTAGGCTCAATTAATAATAATTTTTTATTGTGAATGTTTTCTCAAAAACAAAAAATGTTCGTATATAAAGTACTAAGTAGAAAATATTGTTTTGCTTCTGAAAACCTACATAATTAAAAAAAATAAAAGTATGCTACAAATTACTTTTTATTCATATACAGACAAAATGTATTCTATATTATTTATACTTAAGTAGATGATTTCAGTACAATCCGAGAAAATCAAAACCTTGAGCTAAATAAAATATCTCCACTTAGAAAATTAAACTTTTAATTTACTTAATTCAAGGTTACGTTATAGTAGATATGCTAATACAGAATATCTTAATAAATCTATTCATGAATCAAGCATAGCGATTCTTTTCCATGTACGATGGTTTCAAAAAATTAGAAAATTTTAACTTAAACATTTTTTGTTTTTTGACCCTTACCCTTTAGACAATTTAAGAACACCCCGTATAGATGAATGTCGGAAATGGATTGGTGCTGTTTATATAATATAGTATATTGAGTTTAAGCATAAAATCTACTACTACATTTCAAATAATTTCTTTGTCGAGGATACCCTGTATAAGTGGTCCACTTAATACTACTTTCTTGGATTTATGCATAGAACCAAAAGTTTTTTAACAAGAATAACTATTTTATAAAATGAAAAATTAAAATTTTTCCCTCTTTTCAACCGTACCTGTACACGCTGTATACAGAGTGATTCGTATTCGAACCGACAGACAGATGCATGTCGGGAATTCTAAAATATGGTGTTTTAACACTTATCTCTATACCAAGTTGCTTTGTTTAGCCATTAGATGGCGATAAAGTTGACAACCAAATAACTCAAACATTTTGTGCGAAAAATACTTTTTTTTCTAGAACAAAAAGTCCTTTTCATACAGCTGTTACTTGTTAATTTAATTGGATAAATTGCTTCAATAGTATGACTTGTTTTTGAAAACATTTATTTCAACTGAACTGAAATCAAAATAATCGACTGTAACTAGTAACTTATCTTATTGTAAACATCAACAACATGTTTAAAATTAGATCGAAATACTTCTAGTAGTTGCGCAGTGGCCAACGGTCAAAGCTGTTCTGTTTTAGGCATTTTCCATACTCCTGTATCAATAATGGGAAAAGTTCACGTTGTAGATATTTTAGTTGTCCCTGAACTTAGACACACTCTAATTTCAGGCATTGATTTCTGGACTGTTATGGATATAGGTCCAGATCATAACAGAGATGTTTGGCATTTTGCTCTGTTGTTGCCAACACCTTCTTTCGACTCTTGCTTAGAGAAATATTTTAAATAATCTTCTGGAAAAAAAATTAAATTATTGTGGAGAAGTTTAGGTTATACTACCCTTACTACCGACACTCGTCCTATTAAACTGAGATACTATCCCGTTTGGCCCTTTAAACAGAAAATAATCGATGAAGAAGATAAAAGCATGTTGGAACAAGATATAATTCAGCCGTCTAAAAGTTCCTGGTTATCTCCCATTTTATTAGTTCCGAAACGTGATGGCGATTATCGATTATCAACTAAGAAGGATGCCTATCCGCTACTTTATATTTCTGCAATCCTAGATCGTTTACGTGATGCTAAATATTTAAGTTCTATGGATATTAAGTCCGCTTATTGGCAGGTTCCCGTCAAAGGACTTGAAGAGAATTAACTACAATCACTGTCTCGAGTGGTCGGGGATTATATCATTTTAAAATAATGCCTTTTGGTTTTTCTAATACCCCTGCAACATGGCAATGACTTATTGATACTGTCCCTGGTCCAGAATTGGAACCCTATGTGTTTGTATATTTGGATGATATCATTATTATTTCACCTGAATTCGGCACTCATATGACGATTTTGTCCCAAGTGTTTGATCGTTTTATACGCAGTTGGACTAAGGGTTAGTCAGGAAAAGTGCAAGTTTTGTCATCCCTCTTTCAAATACCTAGATTTTATTGTGGATGCAAATGGTCTACATGTAGATCCCGAAAAGGTTGAAGCTATTCTAAATGTGAAAATTCCTACAAATACAACTGAGGTTAGACGTTTTTTTAGGTATGGCTAGTTGATACCGGAGATTAGTGCCCGATTTTTCTTCTATTGTCGCTCCCCTGACTCGATTAACTTGTAAAAATTCTCATTTTAAGTGAACAGATGATTGTGATCGTAATAAGCTTATTTCAGCTCTTATTTTAGCGTGCCCGGATTTCTCCCGACCATTTGTTTTGCAACCTGATGCCTCGGGTTATGGCATCGGTGCTGTTTTAACTCAGCAGATTGATAATGGGGAAAAGGTTATATTTTTTCTACCCAGATCTCTTACTAAACAAAAGAGAAATTTTTCCACTACAGAGGGAGAATACCTTAGTGTAATTTGAGCAGTGGGAAAACTTAGCTAATTTTAAGAATATTTCAAAGCAATTTTTGAAAATATATTCGATTACTTCATCAAAAAGTGACATCTGTACACTACTAGCATACCAAATTTCATTTAAAATGAACAAAGCATTTTAAAATTATTTTGAAAAAATTAAAATGTAGCTCATCATCTAGCTCCTGAACAAAGCAACTTAGTAAAGAGGCAAGCAACTGCCCTGTCCGTTAATTAAGATTCACCCTCTATACTTTAAATTAATTAAGTGTACCTTAATTTTCTGTAAATTTGTCAGTCGGACATTCCAGAGATATAAATGACCATTGCCATGTAAATAATGTCCGGAATTATAAAATGGACGTTACACCGGTTACTAGTTTGTACAAAATGTAAGATACAAAAAATACGTATATTCAGATGTGTATGGTTTTACTGCTTTAACCCTATTCTTGATGCGACTAAAATAGTTTATTTCCATCAGTTCAATTCATATGAATTTCATGATATTAGTCAATCAAATCTAAAAAAAGAGCCGTATGAGGTAAATATGTCATAGGTCATAACACAGTATGAAACAAATTGGAATTTTTTCACTTTGGTTAAACTTTGACAATGAAATAAAAAGTCGTGGACAAAAAAATGCTTCCGGACTAAAAGGTCATTATATACGGCGAAACATTTTTATTGTCCACAGCTGTAAGGTATACCTGTCATTGCTTTTGAGAGCATATCTAATGCCCATGCACAGATCCGCCAAGTTAGAAACCATTCATTGAAATATTATAATTTTATTAGTCTATAATTTTGTGCTAATTATGTGTTAATTTGTGTTCCCCTTAGGGAATCTGGATTTGTTGATTTTACAGTGCAGTAGGAAGTATTAATTTATCTAATTAATACCAACCTAAAATATAAAAATATTTGTTCTAATTACAAGGAATATACGGTAATTGGGAGAAGCTCAGTGAATAAATATGTGGTACTAAAATTTCCTTGTTATTTTAGAAGTTGAGGAAACTGTGATAAAATAACGAAATCGTGTTTTTTCTTCACTGGTTCATGTATGTACTTACAATTATGTTATGTTAATAGACTATTTTAGTGTGACGTCACATATTTTTGTCATAGTTGAAATTGTACAGACCGAATCTGACAATTGCACTATTTACTAGATACTATAAAAATGAACAATTTCAAATTGATTTATTTTTACAAGAATTTGGAAGTATATAAGAACTACAAACACACTAATGTGCTTAAAACTTACAAAAAACGATATAAAAGAATATTCCTAAATTTAAATAAAACAAAAATTTAACATTAGCCGTGTTATTCCTAATGCTCATGCTCGGAAAAAATAGACTCATACGCTGATATGTTATCGCTGTCATCATTAGCGTATTTTCTCTTGTTTTGTTTAATCTTGGCATTTTCTAGTTCTACTAAGTATCGTTATTGTTTTTCTTGATGTTCTACTGTGTGTTTATTGAGTGTTTTTTTCTTCAAGCGGTTTATTATAGACGTATTGTTAACCATAACCAAACTTTACATGAAATTATCTTTAATGCGCATGCTCAGTAACATTGATATAATTTTAATTTATTAATTACTATAAAAGTCAATATTGGTTTATAAATTTAAATATATAATAATTCCATTAGTTTGTCACTTGGGGTTTGAAACTTCTTAAATATTTCTAATATTGCCAGAATATCCCAATATTTAAGGTCATGACAAAGAAGCCATTTTTTTGGCACGTATGTCCAAAGTACATAAGGTCGAAAATCGATCTAGTAAAAATATTGAGAAACTCTTCATGACAATGTTGGGTTGCCCATTGGCGTATGTGACGTCACTACTAAAAAGGTCTATTAATAGAATAAACAGGGTGAACTTTTCTGTGCAAAATAATGGGAATTTTTTCTCCTTCAAAGGAAAGAAATAAATTAATTTGCACATATAGTTCGAAAGCTATAATTAAAATAACAGTGAAAAATCAAAGATCACCCCGTATATCCACAAATTTTCGGTTAATACCAGTATAGCACAAGGATTATAATTTACGTCACAAATTAGTATAATGCGAAACTGTTGTAGTTACGAGTACAATATAAAAATGTGAGTTACATGAAATGAGATGAGTTTCCGTCGCCCCTTAAAAATGTACTTTGTTGGCTTGAAATTATTATGGCTATTAAAAAATTTAGATCTAAAGAAATTATGACTGTTATGACAACATCAGGGATAGTGCAAAATTATTTTGTAACGAGAGTTAAAGTTTAAAAACTTGAAAATAGTGAAAGGGACAGGCGATCTGTGGGAACAAGACAAAAAGTACATAAGTAAGTAACTGAAACAAGAATATAATGTCCATATACTGAGAAAAGTATTTAATTGAATGGCTGAAGAGAGAGATTTGACATTCTGAGCAGTTAGAAGAAAGATAAATAATGTTTATCAGGTTCAAGAATTTAATTTAAATTAATTAGGTGTACCTCAATTTTTTGCATCTTTTTAAGGAAGAGTCCTAGATAAAAACTATATAGGAAAGACTCCCTTTAAAATTCACCACTGAATAAGAGCTTTCATTTTGGTCACCTTTTGTGAATCACCCTGTATACTATATTTTCCCTCAGTGTATGAAAGAGAACATTCATTGGTATTATAAAATTTTACATTAAGGTTAGCGGCATAAAAAATATGTACATAGAATGCAGAATTTTCCTTTTTACCATCATTCTCTTTTAGACTGAATTAAAAAGAAGGAAACACAAAAATAAAGAAATATTTACCTTTAAAAAGATAATACATATGCATGTGAGTAGGTATATTAAAAAGCAAAAAACACTAACGTCATATTTTGCAGTTTGGAAAACAACAAAGAAATGAGCTATGAGTCCTTTGATGAATAAAATGCAAATTTTTAGTTAGTAAATTCCAAAGGGAATTAAAAGCACAAACCAGGAAACAAGCTTATGTGTTCGAGCTTTTACATATGAAGATATAACTCTACAAAATTAGTTTCCACCACATTAACCCACAAAAAATTACATAAAATATAAGAATTATCATGTTTATGAACTCAACAAAAGTTATTTTTTATTTTACGTCATTCATGTGCAGTTCTTTATAAACACATGAAAAAAATAATATAGCAAAAGAATTAAACAAAGTTTAATACGGAATCCTGCTGTTACAGTATATTCTTCTGCTGACTTTTAAATGCGTTCTTGTAGCAGGATATGCATTCCAATTTTTTTGTTGAATGGGGGAAATATACGACTTAAAATTTGTTACAACGTGCCTTATCATCTGTCGAATGGAAAAAAAAATACATAGAGGATGTTCAAAGGATACAATTCTTGCTCTATAAAAATCAAAAGAACAACTTCAGCTAAATATTTTTTTCTGCCCACCTTGTATGTATTTGTAGTAGTAAAAAAGACGCTATCGGCCAACGGTAAATGTAATAATGTACATATAGCATTATTTAATTAAATATTTATCATACCTTAATTTTCTGGGTTAAATGAAATTCAAGTCAATCTGTTGCGCGTAGGTTAAGGTTAAGTTGTGTGTTTTCTGACTTTATTTTGAAGAAGGAGCAGAGGAATATACAACATGTAATCTTAAAATACTATTAAGTGTTAAGTTGAAAAAATTAAACTTTAAAAGCACTTCATTATCATTACTCATCATATCAATTGTAAAAGCTTTTGGAGAGTATACACATGTCCAAGAAAAAGTTAAAACTATGTCACAAATGAATATCTTTTTTTACCTCAGTCTATATCTGTAAAATTATTTAGTCTGACAGTGACTCATCTGACCTAAATGTTGTGCATTTAAAAACTTATAAGATGGGACCACCTTATGGTCGTCTACTCGTATGATGTATCGAAGGATTATACAGGAAACCCATTTGTACTGAGTTTTATGTATGTTTGTACACGATCGCTTTAAAATTTATTTTCTCTCTCTTATTGTGTATAACTGTAAAAAATAAAGAGTAATTTGTAAACGATTGTTTTATTCTTCTAGTAGAACAAAATTATTGAGCTAAATAAACGGATTTCCATTACATTTATTCCTACTTTGTACAATCATCCAACTAAATGAACATAATCTTGAACCTACGTACTATACTCGATTGTAGCTTTAATTCGCAAAACGAGCGAATAATTATCCCATTACATTATTAACAGATGTTCCATAAATAATTCCCAGATAGAGTCCTACTCGAGATAGATAAATTGTTGGGTAATCACTGCCTCTAATTAATTCACGAAATTAGGGGTATCGGTTGGAATAATAGCTTCCACTTGGTTGAGTTGAATACAGAACAGGGAATCGATTTATTTGAATCATACGTTGTTAGTTTTACGTAAAATATGCAAATCATTTTCACAACTTATCCAAAAACTTTGGAGATATATGCGCCTTCGAAATTAGGCCAAATTTCCAAAAAGTTAAATTTTCAGAAAATAATGTATATTAAATTTACATTTGCGAGTTTCAAATGCACTGTAGCACCGTAGGTTATTTTCTGTCCTAGCGGCATAATTTGAAAAAAAGTTGTTTGAACAAAGGAATTCAAGTCACTTGTGAACCGTAAAATGTGAAGTTTTTTTGCATGGAGCTTCTGGGCAACTGTACCATTTTTATTATTTCCAATATATTCACAAATTATGTCAAAGTTTTCATTAATAGTAACGAGCGTTCAAATAAAAACGTGGTCAAGTTGGTTCTGAAAATTTGGACGTAGGGCGTAGCGTATAGCAAATGAACTTAAACGTCATCTGTCAAAGCGCTATATCGCCGCTATCAATTTGAATGTTTTCGTTTTAAAAAGCGTTTAAAATGGTGTTTTCTCAAGAACAAAAAGTGTTTATCATAGAGTCCTACTTTAGAAATGGACGCAAGATTGATGGAATATGGAAGTATTCTATTGAGGAATGTTTCATAGAATTTCAAAATCAATTTCCCGGCGTTGTTGAGTACAAAATTTTTCAAAGTGCAGTTCAGCGTTGTGTTAATGTTTTTCGTGAAACGGGCAGTGTAACAAGAAAAGAAGGAAGCGGCCGACCTAAAAAGCGGACTGAAGAATTAAAAGAAAATGTCCAACAAATAATGGAAAATGCGCCAAGAACTTCTGTACGTGTTTTATCACAAATGGTGGGAGTATCAGTCGGTACCTGCCACACAGTGTTAAAAAAAGATTTGCGTTTGTTCTCCTATCGTTTAACTTGTCAGCAAGAACTTCATGAAGTTGATTTTCCGCGACGGGCTGTATTTTGTGAATGGTTTTTAAACAACTACGGTGAACTTCATAATATCACCTTTTTTTCTGATGAAGCCTGGTTTCATTTAAGTGGTTACGTAAACTCACAGAATATGAGAATGTGGTCTTCTGAAAAACCAGATAACTTTTTTGTCGAGGGCCCTCTACACGCTCAAAAAATTGGAGTTTGGTGTGCTCTCAATCGAAGGAGGATTTATGGACCTATTTTTTTTAATGGTACTCTTACTGCGCAAAGGTATAGAGAAGAAATTATCGCTCCTTTTGTTAACCAGCTGGAAGAAAACGAAATTACAAACTTTTACTTTCAACAAGATGGCGCAAGGGCACATACGGCAGGCGAGACGATGAATATGTTGAGGGAAGTTTTCCAAAATCGACTAATAAGTCTCAATGCTGAACATGAATTTCCACCGAGGTCATGTGATATTACGCCGTGTGATTTCTTTTTGTGGCCTTACCTTAAAAACACTATTTTTGAACTGCCTATTCCTGATTTAAACCATCTGCAGGCTCGACTTATAGACAAGATTCGTGAAATTAACAATACCCCGAGCATCTTAGAAAATGTCTTTAATTCTTTGAGGAACAGGTGTGAAAAGTGCTTGGAACAAGGAGGGGGACACTTTCAGCAGCTGCTTTAATTTATTGTTATAACAAGGAGGGGGACACTTTCCGCAGCTCCTTTAATTGTTTGTTATTGTTATCACGATTATTCTTTAAAATAAAGTTATATAGTCATTAACGTTATTGAAACTGACAGCTGCTATACAGCTCGTTGAGAAATGAGGTTAAGTTGGTCGCTATAAGCTACTCCCTACGTCCAATGTGTCAGAGCCAACTTCGACCACGTTTTTATTTGAACGCTCGTTATAATGCATTTGTAATAATGCGCTACAAACAGGTGGAGAAATAGCAATAACATATTTGACATAAGTTATACCCGTTTGAACTACAGGACTGAGCTTGTACACACATTACCACTATTAATAGCTACTTGTTGCAAATGTTGTTAAATTTCGTTAAACTTGTTAATTATTACTAAATTTATACTTGATTTTTTCTTATTTTTTTTATGAGGAATATCTACTTAAAGTTTATCGACTTAATCCTGAAACACCCTGTATGTATGGTAAGATTCAGAAAAATACGTAGATTCAATAAATGAAAAATTATACATTTAAATAAGTAAACTTTATTTGTATTACTGCAAGAATAACAGAGATATTTTTGTTTTTATAAAAAAAGGCATACAATTTTTTGAAATCAAAAAATGTTAAATAAAAGAGCAACTATCAATTTTCCAAAAAAATCTTATAATACTTTTTTGTTGAAAATTACTTGTATAATAACCCTCTAATGTTTGGCCATCAACATCCGTTACACCCTGTATAAAAAATGTGACAGTTTATAAAAATTCTATAAATGTCATGATACCTACATAAAATGTTTGTGTTTATACTTTTTTTCTGTATATTATAAGGGAGTTAAATGTGGGGGACAATTATAACGGGCCACCCAGTACTAATTTCTAATTTTAGATTGCAAATATATTACTGGTTAATGAATAGAATTTATTTGTCCATAGTCATTAAATAGGATCAAATAGAGATAATCTACTTTGATATTATCGGAAATAGGGCCAATTACAGGTAATTTGCTCATATATTTAAATAAATCATAAAAGCAATAATTAAATTCGCTAAAATTATTTTTTATGCGTCAACTTTTTGTACATGCAGTTGATTATACGGCGTGCACGGTACCAAATGTCAGTGGCGTGCAGATAAATACTTTTAAATAATTTTGGAAACGTCCGTTTTGTTTTGTTTATTATACTGTAGTATTTGAAGGAATTCATTGCACACACATATTTTTTTTTTATTAAGTTGTGAGTGATCCTGTAAAAGTGGAAATTATTTGTTTTCCGTGTTCTACAAGATATCGTTGGTGCTTTTTACTGCCTTTAGCGTACTGCTATTAAAGCATTTAACGATAACGGCTTGTATTGTTCTGGTCCTGATTACAATGCTATCATACAGTGGTATTTTATTCCAGCTGTAAAATTTCGTTTGTAGAACTTACTTTAAAGCGCAAATAAATGTACGCTTGTTTTATTATCTACCATCTTAGTTTGAAGATTGTGACAAAGACTGTTTTTACATAAAACAGAAATATTCGTTTCAACTAAAGATTCCGAAAAAATAGGATTTATTATTAACGGTGTAGACAGTGGCGTAACAATAATTTTTTGAAGGTGTAATTAACATGGCAAATTGCACAAAAATAATATTCGATGTATTCATTCAGTAATCAAATCTCTGTTATACTAAAGGTGACATTTTTACTAGTCTCAAGAAAAATTAGGGTCATTTAAGACATAAGCCAATCTATCAATGTCACTTTGCAGAATAAGCTGCGACAATATCCGCTATTTGTCAAACGATATAATTGGACTTGTGATAAATAACAAAACAGAATATTTACCATTAGGATCTTCAGAGAAGTTTAACATTTCTATGACACCTTGTCATTTTAACTGGAGCGCATTTAATTTAATACTAAAGGCAAAAAAAGAATAGGGTATTATCACAACTCATAAAAAAATCCCAGATCCAATCTTTGACAAGAAGGATGTTAGATCAATAAAAGTATTTCTTTGAATTGCATTATTTAACAATTTAACTCTCAGGTAAGTGTTTTTGTATAGATATTGTTAAGATATTATTTATTTGTTATGAAAATATTAATTTTGTCAAATTTGTGTCATGTATTGAGTGTTGCGTTGTTTTTGGTTTTTGTTTCTGTAATTACTTTTTTAATTAGATTAACTGTAAATTGTTTAATACAAACCTTTTCTTTTATTTACCTCGTATATTAATGTTTTATCCCTTGCTAGCTGTCACTCAGATGTTTGTTTTAATTTGAATCTCAGGAGTCGCTTCTGTATCATTCATACATAACTTGTCTCTGTCTAACATACTCTGCATTGATGCAGAACGCCAGAAAATAGAGTTTTTAAATTTTATACAATATTTATTTAAATTAGTTAAATTGATTATAAAGAAAACAAAATTTAACTGGTTGACTTTAGATCAGAAATGGCTTCTTATAAATTAAATTTTAAAGATGAACAATAATAAAGAATATTTTTCTTTTTCTTTACCTTTTCTTATCCTACTACAGTTTGACAACACAAGGACTGGGCTTTTTCCTTTTTTTTAACAAAATTTTACTATATTCGAATTCTTAATTGATACTACCTTAACCACTCGCCCGTGTATTGTGTATTGCATATCTTAAATTATACAAATTTTAACTAACACGATCTGACGTTTAAAATTAAAATGGCTGTCCCTTTTAGAACTTGTTGTGAGCTCATTCAATTTTGGAGCTTTTAAACCTAGATTTTGGATTGCTAGTTTTTAAATTTGTTCAGGTAAGTCCTGTTATTTTAATTTATCCTTTTTCTAAAGTATACTGTATTAATACTGTACTATTTGTAGGTTATAGCTATGAATTAATACTCTAGTGCACTTTATTTTTCTATTTTTAGGTACCTGTTGGTTACTGCGTGCTTCTTTCCTTGTTGGAAGCGCTGACGATGTCTTTTGTACCATTTATGGGCCACTGGAATACCTCTCTGGATACTGCCTTATACTAGTTACAAAATTTTTCTTCACTGGCCAATTTTCTTTATGTGGATTTTGAAGACAAACGATTTTCGATGTTACTAGTAAGTTTAATTTACTTCCTGACTGTTTTTCTTGAATTTTATTTAATTTTTGTTGGAGTTACTTCTCCTTTCTAGCTTCTTACCAAAAACCAAGCCGTAACTAATAAATAAACATTTGTTTTTCTCCTTCTGGAAATTTCTAGTGTTTATTTTTCCTTAAGATCCCTTCACATAAATTCCCGTCTTTGGACGTCCCTTTTTCACAACACTTTCACTGCACTTCTTATACCTAATAAATTTGTTACAATGTCCTTTTATTTTTAACATATAAATCTATTACTTATTATTAAATATTCCCTATTTTATGTTCTTTTTTCTAGGTCATCTTCTGGTACTTGTAAAGCCAACTTTAGTTTTGACATTTGATAATACAATTTCATAATTGACTTCAGTTCATTTAAGATATCTTCTCTACAGTTACTCGTCTACCCAAAATATGCATAACAGATTTATCTATGAATATTGGGCTTTCTTTTGATATATGTCACACTGGGTTTAAATTCTGTTTTCTCACTGTACTGGGTGTTAAACATGTTGATGTCATGCATTCTTTTGAAGAATTTATTTTGTATTTGTGAATTAAATTAAAATTATCAATTTTATACTATGTGATATTCTTTAATTGATACTTATTTTTATTCAGACTCTTTATATTAACAATTTTATACCATTTTATTGTTTGCTATGTTAATAATTAATTTTTATTTATGATCCAAATTTCGGTCAGGTAATCTTTCAATAGTGATAGTTTGTGTGCATTTCCAATTCGTTACAATATATTGTTTCTATAAATAAGAGACAAACAAGAACAAAAAATATATGTCCACATATTCTTGTATAATGACATATAACCAAAACTTTAAATATCTAAAGAAAGTCAGTTTAAAAATATGTGGCAAAAAATTGATATTGTTCAAAAAGGATACACAAGAGCGGAGTCTCTTGTATTGAGTTTGTTTAAAAGTTTGATCACTGCCAGTGGGTGGACCAGAAACTATTTTTTTTATTGAACATTGAATATTAAAGATTTTTTATTTTTAGGATGCTGATTGTGTTAAATTAACATTATAAATAAGGTAAATGTTGTGCAGACTGTAAGTTATTAAATAATAATAATAATTTAACATTTTCATATTACTTTAAAATTAGTTTGATGGTGATTTTTTATTACACCCTGTATATCAGTTTCTTGGAAACTTTGTGAATCACCCGTATGTACACATCAAAGAATACAATTTTATAATTTTATATTGGTGGTGGATGCTATTGTTTTGGCTTCTAGGACTACAAATCTCTGGCATTACAAAGGAGGGAAATTTGTCCAGCTGTTTCAAAATAGATAATTATTTTTTGACAGTATGTGTACGATAGGTGTTTGCTTTGATTTGTCGGCTACAGTTTGTTGTATAACAGAGATATTCGCGTAATCTATGCAATGCAAAATTGCAGGGGCTGTTTCTGACAACTGGTTGCATAAGGGGATGATCCACGGGCTTCAGTAAATATCGTTATTGTTAGAGACAGGGGCAGAAGGGCTTCAAACAGTAAACAAATGGTTAAGAAACCCATAACATTTTATTTCTCTTTGAACTCGTTTCATGTTGCCTAGAATAGTAGTGTTATTGAAAACAATAGGCCTCTTGCAGAAAAAAATATTTTAATAGTTTTTGTATATACACTGAATACTACAAACAATGTGTAAAGGTTTTGTTATATTAATTTATTTTTAAAAAGTTATTAGATATTAAAATTTTAATCGGTTCGCTTCGCGCGCCAACGCCATGGACTGGGATGTCGATACGTTGACGTCATCAGTAAGTAAATGGCAAGCGCGACATATACAATAACGCGTTTCGACAGTGCAGCTGACTGTTTTGGTTATTAAATGTATGGAGTGGTGTCAATAAGCAGTACGATACCTTATATATACTGTAAATTTGTGAAGTTAAACTTATAATAACTATGGCAAATCCCTTTAAATCATATAGTCCAGACAGCATCCATTTCAATAAGTCCATATTTGGGTAAATCGTATATCCACGGTGATTTTTGGCTTTTTGGCTTTCAGATGTCACTAGAAATTAAATTTTTTCTATGAGCATTAAAAAAACGTGGGCTTAACTTTTCAGTTCTTTTTAGGCGAAAATGGAAGAGGAAAAATTGTTTGCAATTAAATTGTTTACAAAACACGTCTAGTTACAAATCGAATCGAATGAATCATGATTATTATTGTAAAAATCGAAAAAATCGCCAAATCTTTTTGAGGTCTTTAAATTGGGTTGGAACTTTCATTCTTGGCTCAAGAAAACTTCATATTATGTAGAATCATCACACCAACTTTCATCAAAATCGGTTAGATAGATTTTGCATAATAATTTTGCAATCCAGATTTTGAAAAAAAAATTGCAAATTTTCAAAATTTTGCACAGCAAAAACCAAGGCCCTTAGGTACTTGAAAATTTAACCACTTATAGAAGGGCTCTCAAGCTTTCAAACGCTTTTTGGAAAATACGAATCCGTCAATTAGGAGAGCATAGAAAAATTTTAATTTCTAGTGATATTTGAAAGCCATAAAGCCAAAAATATACGATTCACCCAAGCCAAAACAGAAACCGCCTAGTCTAATACTATTACTGGTGCATTGTACCGATGTGTGAAAATACATCAGTAAAAACGTCAGAAAATAAATTTATGTAGATATCTATAAATCACATTTTCATGCCTGTTTGCTTTTGTTCCCCTTATTTCTGCCGAAGAAAATAAAATACTCCGCAATCATCATGGAATTCGGTAAATTGTCTGATTGGGCTTTAGCATAACCTTGTTCGTCATGTTACAAATATTCTTAAGATGTTTTTAAAAAACTAAAAACCAATTATGATTATTTAAAATAACAAATTTAGATTCAAAATATTATTTAGATTGTAAATAATATTATGATACCCGCGGAAAGCTCACTTGAGCTTAACGTCGTAAAAATTAAATATTATACCTACACA
>NW_019416669.1:125896-137865 GCF_000390285.2 Anoplophora glabripennis
TACTAATTGTGGGGTCTTCGTCAAGATTTTCCAACACTGCATCTTCAACATTAAGGTTCACTTGCTGACCACGTCCTTCTCCTCGAGGAACAACACTTCCCGTATCTCGCAGCCGTTGAACGCACTGTAGGATTGTATTTGCACATGGGGGGTGACGTTGTGGCCATCGTTCCCGGTACAACCTAGTCGCCGCGAGCGCATTTTCTGCGGCTGCACCATACACTAACACCATATCGACACGTTCGGAAATAGTAAATGCATTGTTTTCTTCGGTTCATTGTAAAACTAGTTTGTGCACAAACTAAAATATTACGCAAAGTAAAAAATAAGAATCTCGTTTTTAATAATAGTAATAGGCACGCTATTCTTATTTTTTACTTGTTTATAAAAATTACACTGTCACTATCGTGGAATTACAAAATAAAAACTTTTGAACACTAATGGGTCGATGGACGATGCTTAATATTTAATAATTAAGTGAATAATGAATTCAAAATCAGTTGACTGCACAAATTTTTTGACAATGTAACTTAACCTTCTTTTAGTATTACCAGTATTAGATTATACCGACTTAAATTATAAGGTTGCATCTCGGGCACACCCTGTATATGCGCGATCCACAAAATATTTTTGTCATAATCACTTGATAGATACAAACAAGTGTTTTTTTTTGCAAAAATAAATTTTATTCATACATAATATTTAAATTTTAATTTGATTCCATTTTTCAAACTTTATAAAGCTGTAACTTTAAAATAATGAAAATTTTGTGAAAATAAGAAAACACTTGTTTGTATTTATTATGACAGAAAAATATTTTACAAATATACGTGCCACACTTTCATATTACCTGCACAATAGCAGGTCACTCTCTGTCAGTTTGGTCGTTTCAAGACCTAGACATTGAGTATCAGTGATCATTCATAGATGTAGCATTTACATCTGATTTTCTATGTTCGTGATTTTTGACTTGAGTTGCATAATGTATGTAATATGTACAAGGTTTATTTAAAATTTCATATACCTATACTATTATCGAATTGACACATTGAATTGAGTCAAGGGGCAATTTGCTTATTTTTAAAAGGTGGAGTAATTTTTTTTTTCGATTTTCTGACTTTATTAGGCCTTCCAAATGCGTTGTTAAAATTAATGACATTATGACTTAATCACCCTGTATATTAATAAATTAAATGTTGCGTGATGTGATTTTTTCTTAATTTTCCACACGCAGATTAGAAAAGTTCTAAGTATAAAGATTCAAACTGACAGAACTATCTGCACTATCTTTCACGATTATCCGCTTCCTATTACACGAACCTCATCCTAGCTTCAAACGTGACGTGTTCCTAAATTAAACGTAATGACCCTGTCCGTACTTCAGAGGCTTTTCAGAAGCTTCGGTACGCCTCGAGATAAACTCCGGGATGTTATGAACAAGTAATGCGAATATCGCATATTTAGCACGGGGTTGGTGGAGGATCTTCATAAAAACAGGGAGATACAAGGAACGCCGCTAGTTTTATATGCATATAAAGTGTGCTGATTAAGTTGCAGACGCTTTTACCTGGACGTGAAATCTAAATAGCGGTTAACGTGGCGGTGGTGGAAGGGGGAGGGGGGTCGCTTAGAATTTTTATTTGAAATGTCTGCATTGTATGTGAGTAAAGTAAAAGAAAAACAGGAATCAAATGCAAGAAAACAATGCAGTACATTCTTGTCACAATAAAAACATCGTGAGGGTAGATGATAAACTTGTGCGAGGAAGGTGCGGTATATTACTACATGAAATAGACAAAGTGTTTTTAAAGCCCACGTCAAAATTTCCGGTGCATTTAGTTGATAATGGCATTTTTAAGGAAAAAAGGGTTCGATTTTTTTAATTTAAAAATGAATGGGTCAAAAATAACTAAAATGATTAATGTCACACAACTATGTAAGAACTCGTTGTTCGAAATATAATTTTAAATGCAACATAACCACCATAAAATTATTATTGTAGGAATTGTGAATTATACAGCTCCACCAAAAAAAGTTCTATACCAGACATGAGTACATAGAACTTGTATATGTATTTTTTGATGCTGCATCTGAAACCAGCAGCCCAAATACCGATTTACCAGGTCATTGTTTAGTAAAACACTAAAATATCTGTTAAAATAGGGTGAAATAATATTCTTCATAACGCTGTTTTGCATATAAATTCTTAGGTAATCTATTAGCATTTCTTCAGTTGACTGCACACATTTTTTGACTCTGTAACCTAACCTTCTTTTAATATTACTAGTATTAGATTATACCGACTAAAATTATAAGGTTGCATTGTTACGTTTTAAAATTTCATTGTAATTTTCGGTTTGTTATCGTTAAAAATTAGATCAAATATTATACATATAATTAGTTAATAATTTTCTTTAGTACATTTACTTTCATTTCATTTCGCTTCATCTCGTATAATCGCTCACATTAGCTGATTTATTCCTATTTAAATTTCGTACCTATTTAATAAAGATATCGATTTTTATGTGTTGGAGTTTTTTGTTAAAATTCTGGCTTGGGTCGATTCGCGGTTCACCGGTATCGAAATACAACTGATTTCTGGCAGTATTGCCAAACTTAATTCGAATCTTGAAGTTGCGGTTATGTGTTTTGCATTAATATAGGTTTAGGGGGTTAATATAAATGGTTTAAATAATAAAATGTGGGTATAGGGTTGTTATATCGTTCTCTATGTATAAGTAAACTTAATATTTGTGATAATTTTTTGAGCATACGGTTGTGATTGGCTGAGGTACTGACCAATCAGACCACGACATGTTCCTTGGTATTTTCGATCTTCCGTCTCATTTTAGAGGGGAACTTGGGTGCTTGGACGGCTTAAAAAAGTTTACAACGGCGTGTGTGATTGTGGCCCGTGGAAATCTATGATTAGTATAATCATCTTTAATTAGGATTAATTTTTGCGGCCAAATTTAAAGAATTTGCGGGTCGTTAGTTCTTTTGGAGCAAATATTTTGCTGGAAATCCCGAAATTCTAACTTCTTTGGAAGGATTTGTGACACGACGCTGTGTGAGACTTATCGTTAATTCCTTGGATTAAAATCTTAAGAGGTATGTTTTAATCATTTAAATTATTATCAGTTAACCGTTTCGCTTGTACAAACAGTATTTATTGCTGTTATTTCTTTTAAATCCAGTGTTTATTTCTTTCTGTCTTATCACCAGGTTCATAAGGTCCACTTTTGCGCGTTATCGGCTGACAAGTGGTTTGCGTGGAGAACAAAAACCCCTTGTTAAGGGTGAGTAATATAATACTATTATTAATATCTCATTTTGTTATAAACTTTTCTCCATGTTTATTTTTCTTATTTAAACCATTTCTTTCTTAATTACTTTCAGTAAAAATTATTCACGTGGGCAACCGCATTTGGCGACGTTGTCAGATTATTTTTAATTATTATAATTTAAGGAAATAAATTTATTAGATTATAAATAACACGTCATGGAATAGTTCTATTATTTCTTTTTATTTCCTCCTTTAGGGTTTTTTTTGGGACTTAAATCCTTGCTTCTGGAGTCTGTTCCTGACAGAGCGACACCTTTGTTGTACTTGGACGTCCTCTTCTGGATTACTGTTCTCTTTTTGTGGATGCCTTCTGGAGCAGTGCCTGCTGAGACTCACGGTTGATGTGATCTCTGTTTAACGATCATTGCGGCAGTTCCAGCTGAATTTATCAGTTCAACGGAGGACTTACATATATTTTGTCTTACCACCAAGATCTGTGGCTGACAGCACCAACTGACTGAGAGCAAAAGTAGGAGAGCACGCAAGTTCAACCATTTATTTTCGTTATTTCATTTATTTAATTTTGTGTTGCTATTGGTATGCTATTATTTAAAAGTTAAAGATAATTAGTAAAATTTTTTTTTAAATAGTTTTGCCATATATTCATATTAGTTGCATCTGCATGGATGCAGAAATTATTTAGTATATCTGCTTCATACGTATTTGTATCTAGTGTATTAAGCTTGTGTTTTAATGGCTAACAATGAAGGTAGATTGGCCTGCCTAAATTTGCATGTTAACATATATTCGCTTATTATTTGCGTTAATGATAGATTTCTGCTTTGCTTTGCTTAATGCTTATATTCATTACTATTATTTTACATGCTATAAAATTCGACGCATTATTTTGTCGCATTAACTATTTTTTTTGTTTTCATTATGTATTACGCATGCGAAAATTAGGGCGGTAATTCCGGTCGTATATGCTTATCCGCTTTTATACATATATACGCATGCGCCTGAGCTCAAGCGACGCTGTTCCTAAGTTTAATATTGGGTACGCTATTTTGCATTTTGTTTGACGATTATTATTATTAAAACTCTTACCCTAATCTCTAAAGTTTGCGTTTATTAGATTTATTTTGCTTATTTTATTATTCATATCTATTCAGAATATTCACATACCTATATTATCGTGGTTTGTTAACTTTACTTTTTTTATGTAATAAAACATATAAAATTTTACTTGTGTTTGACTTTTATACTCAGCTACATTTTGACAATTTTGGTAGTTGACTATTAAAGGGTATATATGTACTTGGCGAGAAAATTTGTCTGGCGCCCGTTGTATCATGAACCACTCCCTTCTCCACAGAGTTAGCCAAATACCCAAAAGGTATCATAACCTAGTCAAACATTGACGAGTTGTAGGTTACAGCATCTCGGGTCGCATAAAAACATTTCCAAAGTTTTTAATAAATAACACAGGGTCGGCCTTCATTTTCGTTGAATAAATGAACTTTAATTTCCCAAAAAGAAAAACGCGAAGATAGAACTTTTTCGTATAAGACTTTTCTGTTACAAATATCATCAGGAAGCTGTAGTTTAATTTTTATAGATTATACACGCGACACCTTGCAACAACTAAGCTTGACACGGTCATTAAAATGCTTAATTAACAGCACCCTTTTTTACGTCCGATTTTTTTTGGGGAGTTTCCAAGTTCGGAGGTAATTAGCTATCACGGAACATTGAAATTATTACACCTCGATAATTTGGCATAATTTGAAGGAAATAATTGCGCCCCTGTAAAGTAAAAGAAACCGGCGTCGATAAAATTTGTCCTTTATGACTTGCGCGCCTAACCGTATTAATCCTTATCGAAGTTCTCCTACTGCTTTGCACGGAAATTTCGAATCAAGTAAGGGGGGAAGATAATTCTGAGTGGAAGTTAAATTGGACGCCGTCAATTATGGAGATAAAAACGACGCAGATTCTGTGTTTATAATTAGGATGATTCGATTTACAGAAAGAACCCAACGGCTGCCAAGTTGTCAACAACAGACCTTTGAGGAATATTATTATCTTTTCTTCTTTTTTGGTCTGGAATTGAAAATTGAAAAAGAATAAAGTAATAAATTATCGTTTCTTGATCTATGTGTAATTGGAACTGCTGGAAATAGTTTAATTGGAATTATAAATAAACTTTTCCAAAAAGTTTTTCCAATTATCAGTCTAAACACTCTTCTCTCTCTCGCTCTCTCAAATAATCTACATTATCATGAATTTCAAAAGAAGAGCACTTAGTTTGTCAACAAAATTTAAACCTAATACAAGCTTACCTCATAAATATAATCGTCCTATTAAATCAATTAATTACTGTAAACTATGCTTCGTCAAAATAATAACCAAATTAAACAAAATAGTATATAATAATACAAATTGGAAAATAAAAGATATAAAATTTCTTATACCGGGTGTCCCATTTTAAAAAATGCATGTGAATATCTCTTAAGTTAAAGGCTTAATGAAAAAAATTTTCAATTAAAAGTTGTAGGGTTTTGAGGGGGACATCTAATGGTGACCTTGACCATGACCTTCAAGGTCATTTCAAGGACAAGTTGATTTTTTTTAAAGGGAAACATTTTTGACACCAGAAATGAAATAAGCAGAAAATTTTACATCCGACTATGACCTTGACCATAACCTTCAAGGTCATTTGAAGGTAATTTTAGTTTTTGTTAAGAAGAGCGGGACATTTCACGTCAATCTATGACATTGACCTTGACCTTCATGGTCATTTCAAAGTCAAGTTAATTTTTCAAATAGAAACAGGTATATTTCAGACCAAAATAGAAAGTGCGGATAATTTTGTTTCCGCATATAACCTTGATCATGACCTTCAGTTTCAAAAGTCATTTGAAGGTCATTCTAGTATTTTGCAGGCAAATCTTTAATTTTGTTCATATTTTTCTTTTTGATATGTGGGGCTCGCCATAATTTTCCAAAATACCCATTAACCCTTTGCGGCATGCATTTTTATTCAAATGTTTTTGAACTGAAACTAGCTCAGAATTTAGTAGTAGTTAAATCCGATAAGGCGGATCCAATACGTCGAATACTCGGCTCGACCTTGAGTTTTAATGCAGGCCGAATCATTTTCAAAGTATTAATTCATATGAATATTAAAAATGTTTACCAAAAATTGGTTGGTTATATTGGATTTGAATATTTTCATGTTCGCGATCAGCGCCCTCGAAAACCCCCGAGTACACTATTCGGCAAGACGGAAATGAATTTTGCAACAAAAAAATAAAATGACCTTCAAATGCCCTTGAAGGTCATGGTCAAGGTCATAGTCGGATATAAAATTATCTGTTCTTTTCATTTCTGGTGTCAAAAATATGTTTCCATTTGAAAAAATCAACTTGACCTTGAAATGACCTTGAAGGTCATGATGTCCTCCTCAAAATCCTACAACTTCTATTTGAAAAATTTTTTCATTAAGCTCTTAACTTAAGAGATCTTCACGTGTATTTTTTAAAATGGGATTTCTAAAATTTTAAGAAATAATTTATTTCATATAACTTTTACAATCATAATAATTTTAAAATTATGCTATCAAAATCAAAATGAACAACACCTAGGGAACTTAAGAATAAATGTTATGTAGAAATTTCCATGTTCATTGATTTTAACGTGGGTTTAAAATGGAGTGTTTTTTTTTTAAAAGCGTATTTCAGAACACACGAGAACTATTACACCAACTACATTATTAAATCAACAAAATAAAACAGCTCTAGAAGAGCATTATTAGAATTTTTTGTTAGAGGAAAGTGTTATAATTAGGCTTAGTGCGGCACGGAGTTTAACAGGGCCGTAATCAGATTACGAATGAAAATATTAATATGTTTACAGAAAATATCTGGCAACATAGTACTATTACCAAAGACTAAGGCTAAATAGAGGATCAAATACCTATATAATTTAAATGACACCATTTCCCGATAAACCTTAGTGTTGAGACAAGGCTTTCGTGGCATATTGGAAGGAGTTAAAACATATTACTACGTGCTTTTCTAAGTTTTCTTTAGGGAAACGGCGCCGTTTAACACTTACCTAATATTAATTTGTGAATGGAAAATGACCGTTTAACGACTACTGTTGACAACGGACAGTATGAGAAATTGTTGAGGCATGAACTATGTACGAGTAGTAACTCCTGATATGTACGAGATAAAACTTTACATATGTTTTCCGAAATGGTGTATCCTGAATTTTTTTCCAACACTCTTGGCATTTTTGGCATCGTATATATTTTTTGTACATCATCCATTATATCAAATTGTTCATTTAGGGATAGTCCATGTGATTCCAACTTACGGAATTACGGAACTTGGGGTTCTCTAGTTTGTTTAATGGAATATTGCTTGAAAGGAAGACGTACGTAAGTTCATAGAAAAATACAGTCTTCAGCGTTGAACGGGGCATGGCTCTTCAAAGGTTGTCACTTTAGTTTTGTAACAAGGATTTTCAATGCGTTCACGCACTGTACAAAACGGGTCATTTCCTTCAATACCCCAGTAACCTTCGGGATCACTGTCAAACCACATTAATGAAATAATTCCCGTATATTTCTTTTCTCTTTTGGCGTTTTACGTTTAAATAGGTATTTAAGGTTCTTCTTCTTCGTCAAGAACCAATTGAATTTTCTTAAGGGTTATTTTTGGACTGGTGGCTCCCTGACGAGATATTCAGGTGCGTAATTTATATATTTTGTCCTTGAAATAACCTTAAAAACTCATTCCGAAGAAGAGCCTCAAGTATTTATCTAAACATACAATTTTGTGCTCTTTCCGAATCCGTGGTCAAAAATAGATGTTCCTATTTAAAAAATTTGATTTTACCTTCGTATGACCTTGAAGATCAATGTCAAGGTCAAATTGAAGGTCATCATCCGATGTTCCTCTCCGAACCCAACAACTTTCATAACGAGATATTCAGGTTCGTACTTTAAAATGGGTCACCCTGTATATATCTTTTATTCTACATTTTAGAGGTGGTCATTTTTTAATATGTTTAATTATTGTATGTTTTTATTGTATTTAAATAATTTTAATTAAAAATTATTGGCGTAAAAATGTTGACCATTTTCTAAAAAGCTATACCTTTGCAGAACAATAGCTTCTGTGCCAAAGACTTTTGGCATCTTAAAACTTGGCCAGCCTGTACAGTTGACGCTATTTGAAAAACTTTAAGCCCAAAAAATGAGGGTATTACTTTTTTCCAGATAACATTTTAAAATAAATTGTTAAATAATCCCAGTTTTACGTATTTTTATTTGAAAAAAAAATGTGTATACAGGATAAAAGTGTAATATTCACAGATATGTCCGTACAACATCCCATATTATATCGTGCTACTTTTGGTATCCGATAATGTACACAAAAACGACAATAAAGTCCAAATCCCCTTTATAGAACCTTAGTACACCTTACCCGAGACTTTTACTTCTCTGTGATGTTAATATAAGATCCTCAAAGTTTATGTGGGCCCACGTAGCGTAATATAGTTATTTTTTTGTCGCTCTCTCGCAGATAAGCAGGAAACGATGGTTAGAGTTGGATTTTCCGCATTTAATAAAACCGGTTGCTAGGTACTATCAATCGATACAAGTGAACAATAATTTGTATATTAAAAATAATGAAACATATATTATATTTCATTTACATAATTGTCTTTAGGTTGGTAAAAATATTTTTCGCAAATAGAATATGTGATTCTATAATATATAAATATATTTATATTTTTAAGTACCTAGTTATTGACAACATGATAATACGAAGAAACATTTTTGGAACCGCTGATGCTATTGATGGCTTGGCTGATTCATGTCCATTAATTCATTGTTATCATGTTGATAATCCAGTTTAGTAGGTTTATTTGCATTTATTAACACACATGGAAAAAATATATTAAAAATTTTCACAATTGTGGCACTAGTTATTAAAATTTACATAGAAAATACAATAATTACAATTTGCGTCACTCATTACCAACAAATTGTATTTATTAAAGTGTTTAACTTATCCATAATTATATTAAATATGGTGGCTTTCTGTTTTGCTATAGGATACACATAATTGTGATAAATAAATAGCGATTTTCAATGCGTTCACGCACTGTACAAAACTGGTCATTTCCTTCAATACCCCAGTAACCTTCGGGATCACTGTCAAACCACATTAATGAAATAATTCCCGTATATTTCTTTTCTCTTTTGGCGTTTTACGTTTAAATAGGTATTTAAGGTTCTTCTTCTTCGTCAAGAACCAATTGAATTTTCTTAAGGGTTATTTTTGGACTGGTGGCTCCCTGACGAGATATTCAGGTGCGTAATTTATATATTTTGTCCTTGAAATAACCTTAAAAACTCATTCCGAAGAAGAGCCTCAAGTATTTATCTAAACATACAATTTTGTGCTCTTTCCGAATCCGTGGTCAAAAATAGATGTTCCTATTTAAAAAATTTGATTTTACCTTCGTATGACCTTGAAGATCAATGTCAAGGTCAAATTGAAGGTCATCATCCGATGTTCCTCTCCGAACCCAACAACTTTCATAACGAGATATTCAGGTTCGTACTTTAAAATGGGTCACCCTGTATATATCTTTTATTCTACATTTTAGAGGTGGTCATTTTTTAATATGTTTAATTATTGTATGTTTTTATTGTATTTAAATAATTTTAATTAAAAATTATTGGCGTAAAAATGTTGACCATTTTCTAAAAAGCTATACCTTTGCAGAACAATAGCTTCTGTGCCAAAGACTTTTGGCATCTTAAAACTTGGCCAGCCTGTACAGTTGACGCTATTTGAAAAACTTTAAGCCCAAAAAATGAGGGTATTACTTTTTTCCAGATAACATTTTAAAATAAATTGTTAAATAATCCCAGTTTTACGTACTTTTATTTGAAAAAAAAAATGTGTATACAGGATAAAAGTGTAATATTCACAGATATGTCCGTACAACATCCTATATTATATCGTGCTACTTTTGGTATCCGATAATGTACACAAAAACGACAATAAAGTCCAAATCCCCTTTATAGAACCTTAGTACACCTTACCCGAGACTTTTACTTCTCTGTGATGTTAATATAAGATCCTCAAAGTTTATGTGGGCCCACGTAGCGTAATATAGTTATTTTTTTGTCGCTCTCTCGCAGATAAGCAGGAAACGATGGTTAGAGTTGGATTTTCCACATTTAATAAAACCGGTTGCTAGGTACTATCAATCGATACAAGTGAACAATAATTTGTATATTAAAAATAATGAAACATATATTATATTTCATTTACATAATTGTCTTTAGGTTGGTAAAAATATTTTTCGCAAATAGAATATGTGATTCTATAATATATAAATATATTTATATTTTTAAGTACCTAGTTATTGACAACATGATAATACGAAGAAACATTTTTGGAACCGCTGATGCTATTGATGGCTTGGCTGATTCATGTCCATTAATTCATTGTTATCATGTTGATAATCCAGTTTAGTAGGTTTATTTGCATTTATTAACACACATGGAAAAAATATATTAAAAATTTTCACAATTGTGGCACTAGTTATTAAAATTTACATAGAAAATACAATAATTACAATTTGCGTCACTCATTACCAACAAATTGTATTTATTAAAGTGTTTAACTTTACCATAATTATGTTAAATATGGTGGCTTTCTGTTTTGCTATAGGATACACATAATTGTGATAAATAAATACCAATAAATGACAAAATTTTAAAGGTTTTCTGTGAAAATTTCTATTATGCTGCCGCTTTCTCTGCCACTTTACTGTTGAAAAGTAAATTATTTATTTAATCCCCACAGACATAATTTTACAATGTATAGGACAAGTCAAAAATACATGTGCACAAACATGCACTAAACTTACAAGAACAAAATTACAAATTATACAATAATAGCAACAATAGTATGGAGTGCAACAGTTACACCGTCAAAAAATCCTTATCTAAATAATATTCATCTAAGGTATAATAACATTTACTTAATAATATATCCTTGACTTTGCGTTTAAAATGCAATACACGTAAATTTTTAAAACAATTAGGAAGATGATTATACATCTTAATACCCGCATATGAAATAGATTATTCGAATTTATGAGTTCTATGCCTAGGTAATACCAATAAATTGGGATTCCTTGTTGTGTAATGATGCAGAGACGAACTATGAAGATATTTGTTCAAATTTTCTTTGATGTATAATAAAGAACGAAATATATAAATGCAGGGCACTCATAATTTTATTATAGATTAAAAAACCGGCCTACATGAGCCCCTAGGAGAGAGGTTGAAAATAATACTCATAATTTTTTTCTGCGATCTAAATAATCTAATAGTGTCGGTGTCACAACCTCACAACACTACATTATAAGTAAGCATATTATAAACCAGGCTGTAATAAATAGTTAACAATGGAGTCACTGTCAGTGATTGTCTTAATTTTAATAACGCATAGTATGACTGATTAAGCTTTTTAATTAATAAGGATATATGATTCGACCATTAAATTGTCGTCAATATACACTCCCAAAAATCTGGTGCATTTTTTTTAAGTTATCGAATTGTTACAAACAGTTTTATATATAT
>NW_019416669.1:139334-142020 GCF_000390285.2 Anoplophora glabripennis
TGTCGCGAAGTAACACCGCAAGTGCTCCAGAATGTTCGACAACGGTTTGAAGACAACCTGTATCATTGTATGCAAGTTGGCGGACAACATTTTCAGCATTTACTTGACTAATACCGTAAGTTTTGAAGTAAAATTAAATCGATTTTCGCATTTCTCGTCAAAAATATTGTTCGTATTTTCAAAGCTGCATATTTTCTAAAATAATGAATCGATTTTCAAAAAGTAAGAATCGATGTATAGAGAATTAAAAGCCCTTTCTAATGACCCCCCAGTTGACCCCAATTCCCATTTGAAAAAATTTAGGGGATAGCACCCCCACTTAGGGGGTTGAAGATTTTGGTATGCTTTTTGAGCCAAAAGTTGTCCCCCTCAGACATAAATTTGACCTGTTTTTGGATTTTGCCGAAAAGTTCTTTACTACCCTGTAATGCCTTGCGGTACGTTTTCGATGGGCTACCCTGTATATATAACAAGCTTGCATGTATATGAAGGGGTAAGTAATTTACAAATAACAGAAAGATTAGAGGCCCCAACACGGAACCCTACTGTTCCCCTTTATCTACATCATACATCTCAGACCTTGCATGCTTAAATTTAACGAACATTTTTCTATGTGAAAGATAATCGACAACCCACTCCTGGAAGATCCCCCGAAATCTCAAGTTGTACTGTTTGCTTTTAATAAATTTGATATTCAGACAATCAAAGGCAATTAAAGTTAAAAATGCAACATATAAGCATAGGAAGAAAACAGTACAATCATGAAATAAAAAAAAACAAACAGTATTGCAGACAACAAATAAATTAGGAAAACTCTGTTAAAAGCGACTACACTTGTTTTGTGTTTACGTGTCATCTTTAACATTTTGCAGTTAACAAGTGCCAATAAATAATACATTTTGACACATATTAACATGTTCGAGTTTTCAAACAAATTTTTCTGGCAATGCTTACAAGTTGAACTGTACATTTTCAATTCAAAATAAGAATGCAGAATGATTTCATTTAAACATCTGTTCACCAACAATTTTAAACAACAAAAGCCAAACGTTCCTGTAACGAAAACTAACGTAGAACTGATGATAAATTAAAATTGAACTGGGATTTCTGTTTTCTGCAAAAGACAAGGCAAAAAAGGAACGGCTCCGGCGTGCTATCAGTGGCCACAACTATTCATCCCTGTGTAGGGTCTCAATAAGTTTAACTATCACTAAAAAATACCCTTCAAGTTTGTAATGCTCTGTACAGCAGCGTGTTGTATTTCAGATGAATACATTTTCATAAACTTGCTTCTTGTTAATATATTGTAGGACACCAGAATATACATCTGGATGATGGATGTGTTCTATCGGAGGCACCGTGCACAAATAAAATTTTCAAACGAAAACAAAATTAAAGTAGCATTCGTCTTGCTCCATTTAGAAAGCAAACTTCGCGGCTCCGACCAAATATTAGCCGAATAATGGGGGAAGTTTGCAGAAGTAATTAATATTCCCACAGAAGTTAACGGTTTTGTTCATAAAAGAGAGTTCACATTTATGTTGTTAAAGTAAAAAATTCGGTGGACTTGGTATGACTAAAAGTTTTAACAGTGACTATAGGCAAAACTGTTTTCATAAGGATTGAGTAATCCTTCTGTAACAAGGGAAATCTCCTGAAATATCAAAGTATAAATTTGAATTTAGATTACAGAACTCCTCATTTGCCGAAGTTAAATTTATCAGCAAATGAGACTCCTTGTGGGACTTAACTAAATTTATTTCTTAAATAAAGGTTATTTTTACCTCTTGTACCACCCAAAATATGAATATATGAAATATTCATTTCAGCTCATAGAAGCCAGAAATAAAAATTCCGCAAAAAGTCCTTTTATACGTCCATAATTTTTTTATAAGACAAATAAAAGAGTGAGAGCGTCGACAGCTGGTAAAATGAAATATTAAATTCGTGTTCTTTGTGACAATTTTAATAAACAACATTTGTCCAAGGCTGATGTACTATAATTAGGCGGGCTTAAAATAATCATCACTAAAATCGTTTTTTTAGAGGAATTTATAGACAAACTTGGGGAAATTGTACTTACTCGTAGCGACCTTCTGATTTCATCTTCTGTGACTTTTTAAAAACTGCACTATACTGATATGTATGGAAACGGTCGATCTGCTAATCTGCTGATCTATAATTTCCTGTATAAATTATAGTAAACAGTGCTGGCAATTGTGTAATTTTTTATTATATTTTTTCCATGGAAGGTTACTCGTTTTTTCGTATATTCACTTCGTCGGACTGCTTTTCTTTCTTTGATGACAATACCAATCATCTCAATAATCTAGGAAATAAAGCACTCTCCGAAACCTCCGAAATTTTTCAATCAAGTCGTATCAATATGGGGTTTCTTGCATTCGGTTTCTAAAATTATGTGAAAAAAATGTATCAACTTTGTATTATGTTTTTCGACCAAATTGCATTTGTGCAGTGCAAAGTCACTTAGAAACAATTCATAACTCGGTTAATAATGCCTGGAATGGACTCAAATCAGGGTCCTGGGGGTTTTCGAGGTCGCTGATCCCGAATATGACCTTCAAATTGGTCCATCGCCGACTTGGAGCTTAGGATTGATGATGAACGTCATCTCCGAGGCTTCTCCTGAATTTCACTCTTAAATGCAACGAGACTTGACACCCGG
>NW_019416669.1:142796-156925 GCF_000390285.2 Anoplophora glabripennis
TCTATTATTTACTTGAATTTAGTACTAAGTACAACTATGCCTAGCAAATTGTAATACTTACTCTGTTAATGTTTTTTCCTTCATATAAAAAATAGTAAACTCCACAAATAAAATATTTCGCAGCCACAACGCAACAATAAAAGATAACAGCTCAAAGATCCATACAAGAAATAATTACATTCGCACCTACTCTGGTCCGAATCCATATAAGTACTAAAATGTAGAAAATAATATGAAATAAAACTTTTAGTTGGCTGCAAATATTATAAATTTGTACAACCACTTGCCATCCTCCTTTTTTGTAAATATGTACATAATAATATGTAGAAGATAGAAAATAGAAATATTTTCAGAACAAAAAACCGGCGGCCGCAAATTGGAGTCTTTATTATTTTATTACCCTTCTCTTTTCATATGCAATTATGAGATAGCAAGAGAGTGGGATGGACGTATAGGCCGGACAACTCATTATCGTGCACGTGTGCGTGCACCTGGCATTTTCTCGTTTTTTAGGTGTGTTTTGCCGGAATTTGAATGAATGAAATAATCGTACTATTTTTACTATAAACGTATTTCCTGTAGCGAGATCTGTATGAATATTGTATTACTTTGTTAGATGAAACGGGACTTCAATTTCCGTTCTTAAACAAAAAAGTTACAAATGCTCATAGAAAATACAAATAAGACGTATTAGTACAAAGTAAAATTGTGATTACTTAGTTAAAATGAATACTATTAAGGTAGTTACACAATTATTATCAAATTTTCATCTAAAACTTAGGCAGCATAGAAATAAAACCCATGAATAATATTTGGGATACCACCAGCAGTTATGAATTTTGTCTGTGAAGTGAGATAATGTTTTGATACAGAGATTCCTGGTACTAAAATAATTATATTTATAATTATAACCAACATTATGCCTCTAAAAAATCAAGGCTAACATGATTGGTTTTCGAAAAATTTGAAAAAAACTGAAATTTTGGAAATCCGTTTTTGTTTCATTTCAGCTTTGTTTGAGGTGATATTGAAAAAAGAAGAACAGTTTCTAATGACCACTTTTTGCCCTCTATCAATGGCATAATCAATTTTTGTATGTAACGTTTCGTCACTCCAGGACCATCATCAACTTCATTTTTTTAAATACGACCCTAGAAATTTTATTACATTTTTTGCACGCCTTCATGATCCCCAATACTGTACTACCTCAGCCCGAACCAGATTCAGACGTTTTGTCTCGAAAATTCATCTTCAGTGTATTCCTTCCAAAATCTAAATTTTTTATTTAGATTTCTTTGTTTATTGAATTATGGTACACTGTAAGTGTCGTTAGACCCTGTGAAATCTATTATTTAAACTATTACCATCACCTCGTCATACATAACTCAATAAGTTGTTGCGTCAAAATTAAAACATTATTACAGTTTTAATTTTATTATGACAAATTAATTCTTAAAAATACATATGAATAACCAAAACACCAACTGAATATTATTCTTTAAAAAATTTCAGTAAATGTTCAAAAACATTTTCGTTTTGGCAAAGGTTGAAAATGAATAACAGCGTAATATTATCGGAATTTATTATACCTGTAACTTGAACTGTGAAAGAGCATGTCAGATGTATTTGCATGAATATCCTGAAAAAAATAGATCGGAATTTGTTTGAATTTTGAGCACTCGAGAAGCCTAGAAATAACTATGGACACGGGAATAAAACTCTAATAATGTTTTATTTTAATGCGTGGTGGTAATAGTTTAAATAACTAGATGGATTTCACAGGGCACACTTACAGTGTACGATAATTCAATAAACAAAGAAATCTAAATAAAAAATATAGATAAATTTAGAACGAATACACTGAAGATGAATTTTTCGAGACAAAACGTCTGAATCTAGTTCGGGCTGAGGCAATACAGTATTGGGGAGCATGAAGGCTTGCAAAAAATGTAATAAAATTTCTAGGGTCGTATTTAAAAATATGAAGTTGATGATGGTCCTGGAGAGACGAAGCGTTACATATAAAAATTGATTATGCCATTCGATAAAGGGCAAAAAGTGGCCATGAGAAAGTGTTCTTCTTTTTTCAATATCACCTCAAACAAAGCTGAAATGAAACGAAAACCTATTTTCAAAATTTCGTTTTTTTTCAAATATTTCGAAAATTAATCATGTTCGCCTTGATTTTTTAGAGGCATAATCTTGGTCCCCTGATTACGCAACTTTGCCCCTATTTAAGCTAGTTCGTATCTCTTACCGTTTTCGAGATCCCTGTACTGAGAAGCGAATTACTAACAGCCTGTATACCTTGAAAATTGAATAAAAAGTGCGAGAGCTAAAAATAAAATGTTATTTAAAAAAAAATTATGAAGACAAAAAACTACTCCAAAACAATTTCAGTAATTATTATTAAATAACGCCCACAATATGTAAAGCTTCAACGGTTTTTAAGAAATTGCAAGATAAATTGAATTTTCCTTCACTTCCGTAAACTGAAGGCGGGTGTCAAATCGTTGAAGACAAATTTTCCTGCAAAACTTCCAGTCATAGAATCGTTTATCTTTCATACCGATGCCACCGCGGGAATGGGATCACTTTAAGACATAGGCGTCTCACAAGGGATAAGGAATTTATGCATATATTTTGTAGATTGGTGTAACTTCCCATAGTCTTCAACTTTATCTATTAGATATGTTATTTTCGTGAATTAATAAATTTTTCATTCATCGCAATAGCAACAAATGAGACAAGTTGACGAAAGAAAATATTTCTTACTATAGTTTTGATTCTAAATCGCTTTTGTATTCAAGAATAAATTCCTTTGCGATCGCCAACTTTGTATGGATAAAGCTGGGGGCTAGTCTGAATCTTTTCTTTAATAGGAATAAACGCTTTCAAAAAAAAGTGGTCTGTTTTCTATTTTCAAATTTTTTTAAATCATGGTTTTTGAATAAAATGTTTATTTTAATGAGTTTTATAAGTTATAAAAAAGTATGCGTCAATTTAGCAATCACCAATGGTATGCAACCTTTTTTCGCGAACCCCTTCACTAAAAATTTTTATATTCAAGTACTCTCTTCTCTTAAATCTTAGTACAATCGGAGTTAGAGGAAATATACCTACTTAGTTTTAATTAGAGTTGGTAAAGAGACAGAGATTGAAGTTAGAAGTAGGTAAGTATGATTTTATTTTCTTATTTTTTACATTGACATTACCATTACCGACAGTTCAATATTAACATTGGAATATTTAGACATAGATTAATTACCAGTAACCGAAAAATTTAAGCTTTCTTATTACTACACAGATTGGCTGGACATAAGTTAATGCAAGAATGGATTACGCTTGTTCCTTTTATTATTTTTTAAATGAGCAAATAGAAAACTATCAAATATTGTGCAAAACTAGAAACGACTGGAATTTTTTAATTTTAAATAACTGTCTTTTTTTACTACTCCGTTTTCATTCATTTTGTAAAAGTGTTCGTGAGAATGAATGTTCTCTGCAGAATCGGCATTTAAAGCAAAATTTCTTTAAATAGAATAAATCTAAAACCCTGCAAGGAAACAGGGGATTGAGACACCGAATACGTTATCCCTCGCGCCGAACAGGGCGGCTTGCTCAAATGGATCAAAATTTATAATACCGGAAAAAATACTGTAATTTGTAAATGTTCCAAATTTCGATAATTCACACAAATATTTTATTTTTTCTTTTGAAAGAAATAAGAAATTTCTTTTGAACCTGTGTTAAGAGGAATTCACATTACATCGTTGCAGTTATATAAAGTAAAAACAAAATTCATTATAACATAATGTCAGAGTATCTAGAAACAGACGGACCATACTTCAAAGATATATAATATGCCTAGTCTTAGGACATAGGTTTGTTAAGAAATAAAATACATATATGACTTTTAATACTCGTATCCACGTGGGTATCGTAGCCATGCATCTAAACTGTCAAGGATCAGCCAAAATCTTCAATGAAATTCATGGAATTTTCCAGTTTGTTCTGACAAAATATTGCTCAGAATTGGACATTGTTGATTTGCTTTTACGATTACAGGGGCACAAAAAGCTCGTTCCACCGCACCAGACCAAAGCTTAATGCACAATTCTATCTTTCTAGCGTTTTGAAGCGTTTGGTGCATCGTTATTCGTCGCATTCGGCCAAAATATCGCGCTGACGTTTGACGTTTGTTGCCCATCGATCTACACTTGGGACCGATTTTTTGACTAAAAACCACTCCCCGTATTTGCCTGATTTGGCACCGTGTCAATTAAAAGGAAGCGCTTTGTGGACGTATCTAAAACACTCATTCGACATGTTTTTATACCATGCAAATGGCTGTATTGAGTCGGAGGACTATTTCGAATAAAATAAATCAATGTTGCCAAAAAACCTTTTTGTTATTCTCATTTTTAATGTCTGCCTACTATTTACTTTGGAGCGCAAAACAGTCAAAGATTTTGGAGATTTTAAAGTTTGTATTCGCAAATAAGCATCGATGTGAATTTGCAAGTGAATTTAAAATTTCATGATGGTAAGCTGTGGAATTAGCTGTTTAATGTTTAATAATTTACAAGTTTTATGGACACCTACTATTTCATCAGAAAGGCCATTACATAATATAAAATTACTTGTTTTGTCTACTTATTTTGTAATTCGCATTGCGCTGTTAAAATATAACGTTTACTTTTGCTATCGATCCCGTTGGTAAAAAGATAGGAAAACTATTTGTTAATATTACTATAACACAAGATGATAGTAATGATAACTGGTTGAAAATTTTAATACAAGTTAACGAAAAAATTGCAAGCAGTCATTCTCAAATGAGCTACAAAATTACGAACCAAAATTAAAGCTAAAAATTATGACAGATGAAGAATTATAACGAAAGAATTCAATGATTCAGTAACAGGAAACATTTTTCAACTAAATTTCCAAATTCAGAAGAAAACCAGAGGTAATTTTATGAAATTACCTCTGCTTTTTATGTTATGTTAAAGTTATGACATTAATTATGACTCAAATTAGCAGACAATATTTTCTAATAATTCTGAGCTCATATAGAGGATACAGATTTAATCCTAGATCCTAGATAGAAATTCAACTGTGTTCATTTCGGACTTATTTCGGAATAATTTCAAATAAGGATGCAACATTGTATTGTTAGACTAGGGCGGATCTGTCGAAATATCCCACTTTGACCGCTTATATCCCGAGAATCAATAAACGGAATTTAACTTTTTTTTTAAAGTGTCTTTCTGAGTACTTTAAAATTTTAATTAAAAAAAACCTAAATTGTATATTAATAGATGTAGTCTAATTATTTAAAAATAAAAAAAAGAGTATTAACTTTAGAAATTTCCTGTGGCCGTCCTAATCAACCGATTTCAGTTTTTCAAAAACTATTTGAAATGTTGAGCGGTCTTTTCTATGTGAAAACATTTTCAAATATCTAGATAGTCCAAGCTGTATCGTCACTCCCGCTAGGAACATGATTCTCATTCGATTTTGTTTCATAAGCTTACTAGAAAAATGACCCTTGAAACATATCCGCATGTTGCCTGACTATACTAATAGTCAAAAATTGTTAAAACAATTTTTTTTAAACAAATTCGTAATTTTCGCTTTTTTCGTTCGAAATCGTCGAAAAAACGCGATTTTCCGAACAAAAAATCGTTAATATCTCGAAAATGGCAGATTTTAGAGAAAAGTCGCATAGGAATTTTTTTGTTCAGGGTACCCCAAAAAACTTGTCTGGCAACATGCGGATATGTTTCAAGGGTCATTTTTTTAGTAAGATTATGAAAAAAAATCGAATGAGAATCATGTTCCTAGCGGGAGCGACGATATAGCCTGGATTAAGATGCTTTATTTGAGACTGTGCAACATTTTCAAAATTCGAAAACTTTCAAATTTTTTTTCAAATAATTATTTTACGAAAACTATCGAACCGATTTTAATGAAATTTGGTGCGTTGTTTTATTATACTCTAAATTTTTAAAAAAATTTGAATTCCCTCGGAGCAATTAAAATATATATCCAAAAAACTTGATTATTTTGCCTTTTTTCATTAATTATTGCTATTTTGCAACATCGGTAATAAATTTAAACATTTTTAACTTACAGTATATGTACAGTGCAAAATTCAATTCTAAAACTTTTTTCCTTTTCAATATTCTTCCAAAATGCATAGGCTCCAAGATATAAGTAAAAACTCAGATAAAATAAGTATTCTTTAAAATTTATTAAACATTTTTGCAATTTTGAAAATGTTCCGGACCTCGCCCAGATCTAGGGATCTACACTTTTATTATGTGAGCTGTACTGAAGGTAATCCAGAAAAAATTTGCTTGCCCCCTCTCACATCTACCTCAAAACAGATCCGTCCTAATCTATGTACCTATAAAGATAAGTACTAGAACAAAGGACCATTGTTGTCATTTAAAAATAAAATTAAAGTTCAGTCAAAAGTAAAAACTTCCAAAAGTGTAACAAAGTGAAATACAGAAATTATTTGTTGCAAGAAATAAATTTTTTTTTACACACTAACCACTCAGTCACGGACGCAACATAGATAAAATGGTATAATATTGCAAACATAAACAATAACCAAATAATATATTACATATCTTTCCCCCAGTTTTTAATTTATGTTTCTTTTTGCTGGTTGGACTTTATTTACTGTAAAAAACCATGCATCGTTTCGGAGTAAAAAGAATTTAAATATTTCAATAATTCCGGACAAATTCAGCATATCTGCTCAAACGCTCCACCCTGTTATGCACTCAGTGCTCTTTTCCTACATTTTTGCCAAGATTCCCCCAATTTTATAAATGGATATAGCCGCCCGAGCGACCGCTTGTTGCTTTTGTTCTATAAATAAGTTCCCAAGATCGAGAATGGATGGGAATCCGGGGTAATACATTAGGAACTAATTTCGAGCTTCCCTTTCTTGTTAACTACAATAATCGAAATCGAATTCGGCGACGCGCGATTATCAAGGTATACTAGTAAATTATACGGTTTCCATATCCCCAGACGTATTAAGTTTAGTACAATTTTGTCAGAATGGCGTTTAATATATCGCACCTAAAAGAATGTAAGTATTTGATTCAGTTTCAAGTGATATTAGCAACTATTCTCTAATTAAATACAAGTAAATGTATCTCAGAACTTCAATTCCTCCGAAGAATTAGAGAATACTCTGTTTCAGGAAAGCAATCCAACTAAACAGTTTGTGAAATCAGAATGTCTCTATGAACAAAGAGTTCCCTAGCTGTTTTACTTTTTTAGTCGTATTTAGTTTTTCTTTAATATATTCAACGTTATTAAAGTGGCTGTATAAAGGCATTCAACAATTGAAATTGTGGAAAAAAAATGGTATACATCTTTTACAATGTAATTCTATGCCTGTGTCCAAGTAGGTTTGAATTGTTTTGAGCGTTTGGTGTGCAGCAAAATGTAACTCCCTCTCAATGGTAAAATAAAAGTATTTTTATTAAAAACAAGGTATATTGAAAAGAAGTGTTATCAGCGCTAGCGTTCGTTGGAGAGTTCTCTTGTGGAGACGCTCGCAGGTATACAGGGTGTCCGCAAATTTCACCGACAACGTTTGACTGCATATTCAGGACGATAAATAAAAACGATCTACGAAAAAAAAGTTAAATAAAAAATTCTTGGTTTTTGAGTTACAATCGAAATGTACAGACCTGAAAATAATCCATTTTTCTCGAGAATTGCTTTCTATAGGCGATTTTCTCAAGGGACAATATTTTTTTTAAATGAAATGACCTTTTCAATGTTGCTGCCAGTTTTAAAAAATATGACCACTGTAAAAGTTTTAACCGCTAAAAGGGAGAGGTAACCGGAGAAAACCATCACCCAGTATATCGATTTGACTAAAGCTTTAAGAAATAATACGCTATAATAGTTCAAATAAATGTGCCAAATTTTAAGGCGATCGGTAAAAGGGTTATGAAGTTATTAATTAAATTACTTTTATTTTTGACATCTTTGAAGGCCTGTAACTCAAAAACCAAAAAGTTTTTATTTAACTCGTAGATCGTATTTATTTATAGTCGTGAATATGCAGTCAAACGTTGTCGGTAAAATTTACGGACACCCTGCAATGTATCTAGTCCCTAGCGCCTATCTGCCGTGGTCCTTTTCCGAGAATCATAGTGTGTGTATCCCACGTTGCACATTTTCGTCTGTCTCTTGTCGCTTGCAACAGCAACGGTTTAAGTATTACGTCAGACTGGTGCTCTTGACGTAATACTTAAAATGGGTCACTTACAGACATGTGTACCCACAATTTCAATATCTTATCCATTTAAATGGCACACTCTGTACAGATAAATAAATTACAAAGGAAAACCTGAATTGATTAAGCTACCCACCTCAATAATCTTAAAGGAATTAATGAAAATATTACATCACTGTTATTAGTTACCAAGGTAGTCATCCCACGTAAATTTTAAATTAATATTCAAGGGACGCTTGAACATTTTTCATTGTAACTAAATGTACACTGTCAAATGACGTTGGGGGTATCTCAAAGTTAACTAAAACCGTCTGCTAAGGTTGTAGCATAATATACAGGGTTACATCTTACATATGTTCAGTCAATTATATGTTTAGTTATTTTACTTATGTTCTGTTAAATACACTATTATATTTATCTATTGCCTGTAAATGGAAAAATTGTTCAAACAAACTGCAAATTAAAACGACTTTTCTTACTTATTTATCTATAAGCGAACTATCACACCTAATCTCATTAACTTGTTGAATAATGCAAACAGTTTGTCTATATGTGTGCTTTGGAGAACATTTGGTAAGCGAAGATGTGCACCACCCACACGATGTGACATTTACTTACCATTTCAAGAACAAAACTTTCATGTGCTGACTTGACTTTAATTTAACTATTTTTACCACCGAAATCTTTATAAATTCTCTTTTCTGGGACTGATTACAATCTACAACTATGTTATCCACATATTCCTTACATGATAAATTGTAAATGTAATAAAATTATAAACTAATGTGTAATGTGTATGTGACATGTCTATATAGTGTACAGTCTTTCTGTATTTCCAGATCGTATTATATTCCCATATACAAATGACACTGTCCCTGAACCAAATAATACAATTTCTCTTTCGTCCCAAAAATATCCCAAGCGCTATCGCCACTTTAGATGTGCTTTCATCCTTAGAGGACATTAACGTTGTCGTCTTCCCCTACGCATATCTTTTTTAATTCAGATGTCCTTCTTAGATGGGATTACTTTTGCATTGATTAATGAGGGTCGAGTTTTCAAAGGATTCGGGTAAATATTTGTGTTGCAAAATATCCCAAATTACCGTCAGATGCTTGCTCCTTGATTTTTTTTTAAAGGATAGGTTTCATTAGGCTGTGGTATAAGTACAGATAAGAGAAGAATATTTTTTTACATTACAGTCGACGTTTTGTTATTATGAAAGCATCACTAATAATGGCACAAGAGAAACTGATATTTCAGAATAATTTCCTAGTAATTATTTCTGAATTATTTGGAAATCTTTACATCTTTTAGAAATTTGGATGTTTATTAACTATTGTTGCCATGAAGATGAATTTTTGGAAACCAAAACTTCAAAAATCATGACTGATATACAATGTGTCCAATTAAGTTGCCACCATATGGAATACTTTTTTTATTATTGGTTTTATGAAAAAAAGTTATTCTTGATAAAAAGTTCTACATGCCCTAAAACCCAAAATGATATAATCAGATTTCAGTTTTTTGCAGTCGTATACGAGGTTTGTCGAAAAATGTAAATTTTGCTCAAGAGTAAAGTACCTTTATTTTTTACAATATCGTCAATCGTTATTAAGAAAAGTTGATCTTGATGGTATCCAAATATACATTTTACCACACTTTTGAGCTTTTATTTAAAATTGGTTGTAAAATATACGGATATCGGGGACCGCCTAGCCGGGTGTCTTGGCCGGTGGATTTCGATCTGGAGGTAAGCATCACTGACGCAGGCTGGAATTTGGATGGGTGACCTAAGGCAGGTTCGGGGACGTAGCTGTGGCAGCCTACCAGAGACCTGGGTCGCTCAACATTTTCCGCATGCGTGTGGTCCCCGATAAATGGTAATGAGAACAGAGCAAAGAAAATCTCTGTAACTCAACACCATGCTATCATACATAAACTGTACGAGACTTTGCCACCAAGCCACCCGTGTAGTAAATAGGATGGTTTGAAGAAAAGTAGGTACTCGAGTAATGAAGGAGGGTGTACAAGGGGCCTAATAAGGCCTAAGTGCCGCGGTGGAAAAACAATTCCACGATTCTCCGACATACATACATACTTACGAATCTATCTTACCTCGACGACATGCGCAGTAAAAGTTCTTTGTACATTTGAAGCTTTTCGGTTTATTAACCAATTAGTACTTTGTGTTTCACACCATTCGTACAACAAAGAATGACGTTTGGAGCATTACATTTCATCGATAAAATTGGAAGACATAATTTTAATAACGGGTTAACTTTTACGACGCGACAGAGTTTGCAATCCACGCCGACCTCACTATTTGCAAGATCAGCGTGTCCGGGGCAAAAAACAAAAAGACATTACAGCCGCTTATTGCAATTTGCGGTTGGAGATTCCCCCATTCCAATTAGCCCGCCCCGATTTACGCGCAATTGTTTTACCGCGGTCCTGATCCTGTTCGCACGGAGTTAAAGGACTAAACAGGCGAAATACTGCTTTAGGAGCTCGCGGAGGCCGCAGAATTTTAATTTTGGTTGCCGGGGGTCTCAGATTACGCCGACGATTGCGTCGAGCCTTCAAAAGATTACTCGCGACGAAGATGGCTCTTTCCAATTTTTTTCGGATTGATGAGATGAAAGTTTTCATGCGTCACAGAATTTATTATAATAAATTGAAGAATAAAAGAATTCACATTAATTGCTTCTCTACTCCATCAGTATGTACAAGGTGTTGGTAATTAAAGTGTCCGTATTTTTGAAATTTCAATTTTTAAATTAACGAAAACAATTGTAGCCTTATAAAAATTTACTATATTATTACAATTCTCGCATTGTTAACCCTCAAAGTTACATTAATGAGAATTCGCAAGCAATAAAAGTACGGAGTGAATTCATTGAGTGAAATTATTGACCACATTTCACGCAATATTTAGCATTTTGATAATTTATTCATTTGTGATAATATTTGAATTAAAACTGAGTACATTCACTCAAATATAGGTACACGTTAAATAAATTAGCTAAATCGCAGTAAATGTTATTATTGAATGACCCCATCCCATTCTATGGTTGTTGTGCGTTGTCTTTGCCTATTATTTTGGTAAAAGTTATGTTTAAATGCATTGGTTTGACTACAATAACACAAAAAAAAATCGACGAAAGGTTTCCTCGGTCAAACATATCGTATTATATGTTTTTTGGGTCACTAAAACCGAATCTGCAACTCATTTGGTCCCATCACGTCAGAGTTTTTTTCTAACCTCAAAAAATAGCTGAAAAATGGTAGAATTCAACAAAATCAACCCTGCAACCTGTTAAAACCTTATAACTCCACATCCTTATGATCCCGAACGAGATCGACAAGCCGTAAAATGATAACTCGCAACCGTAAAAATACATAACCTCAATGCATGTATAAATGCAAATGTTTATTGAAGGTGTTAACTTCAATAAGGAAAATACGGGTTGCAGCAAAGCAAAGCAAAGCAGTAATTAAAATAACAAAAAAATGAGGTATTAAAGTTGATAGCAAGATAAATACAAGTAGTGAGCGCCTGCACTATACGCTAATTGTAAACAATTTATATTAAGTTAACAGTACGGCAGAAATTAAAATATATAAGTGAGTGAAATTATTTGTCAGACTTTAAATACGCGATCTCGACGCTTGAGCTCAGGCGCTACGCAGATGTGGTAGTTTGTTGCCGAACGCGAGAAAGAATTTAATGCTTTAATTTCCGCTAATAAATAAATATATGGCGCAAGCGCAGCGCAAAGAAAAATAAAGGAAGATCATTATGGCTATTACTGAAAAAAAAAGTTAACAGCTAACAGCGTTTAGCAAGATTATATGCTGGCATGACAACCAAACAAGACTCGAGGCAAAATTTTAAGTTTTAAACAAACTTACGACTAACATAATTATAAATAACAACTAATCCTAACCTAATAAATGCATCTGCAACTACCTAATATTTTAACTTACCACGAAATCACTACCGAGTCTATATGAAGTAGACAATAAAAAAAATGGACTATAAATTCTGCACTAATATTTAAATCCACGATTGTTTGTGACCAACAGTTATACGAAATTTACTACTGACTAAACTAGGTATGATTAATTAAAAATAATATATGTACACAATGGTAAGATCAATAAAAGTTATTGGTAGAAATTAAATAAAGAAACTTTAACTTGCGGTTTTCTACACACAAAAAAGTAAATACTTGAAATGAACCTAATCAGCTTGTATTGAGTAATTCCTAGTCTCATATATCCGCAAGAAGATATTTATTTGAAATGAAAAATATATATTTTTGTTTGTAGCAAAAGATATTCTTCATTTAATAGCGCCATAGTTCAAAATAAAACTAAATCATGTTCTCACATTGATTATAATTTATTCACATTCAGAAAATCTAACAAGCACTTCAATTCTATGATTTACTCAAAGACTTTCTGACTCAGTACAAATTTATGATGTATTCCCAACAGAAAATAAAAGAAATAGCTTTAAGTTTATTAACGATTCCCTTGAAATCAAATAGTGTTTTTAACGAAATAGATGTTTACATCAAATAGATTAAACCAAATGTTCATAGTGATAAGAATATATATTTATAGTATATAAATATATACCTTTATTTACATATGTACATAAATACATTTACATTGGATATTACGATTATTCCAAATTGTTCCAAAATGCCAATATCGCTGTTTGAGAAAGTTCTTTCAAAGTCCAAGTTAATCTGAAAAAAAAACACTATATGAAACAAAACCAAATAAATCAAACTCAAACAAATCTTAATGTTATACAGAAAATAGTTAAAACTATACACAAGTTAATTTTTGTGAAATGCATAAACGTTAAAGTATTGGGAATATTACAAAACGGGCAAATTTCACTTAGTAAATTCGAATTTTTAATCAATGAAGTAGTTTTTCAGATAATAAAAAGCGACAACTTTTTTATGGCAACACTTGGGAAAATTCATGTATTAAATGAATATCTTTACAAATGATTTTCCGGATAATTTAAATAACTAGAAGCTGATGGGTTAAAAAGTTGACAATATAAATTTAGGGCGAAAAGTCTTATTATTAGAGCAGGATTTGCACTTACCTAAAAATATCTGCACGGTTTCACTAGAAAGTCTCCAATCTGTTACCTAGTAATTACTCCATACTTGCTTCAACTGGTTGTAAAAAGCTTAATTAAGTACACTTTTATACTCTAACTCTTAAAAAACCGTCGTTCTTGCTGTAAACATAAACGCTATTGTACTCTGTAATGCATAGGTATATTTACAACATGCAGTTACTTACCTATGTGCAAAATGCAAATGGCGGCAAATAATGCTGAACTAAACAACGAAACGTTAGGTATGAACTGCTGAACAGAAAAGGAAAAGACGCGAGCTTCAGACAAACGAAACATCTAGAATACGTTGCCTCGGCCAACTTCGCAAAACGCGCCGACGCACTTCACCGTGCCCTCCCACACCTGCATTCAATCTACGCAGTGTCCCACGTAAATGGTTTTACTGGGTGCGCCTGATAAATTTGGAGTGAATCAAATTTGATATTTTACAGAATAATAATAACAACTTTTCATGAATTTTATAAAGTAAATATACACATTTATTTTGAATGGAAGGTGGCAATTCTTTGCAAGATGCAACCGACATTTTATTAAAACTTCATTTAATTATTTGTTTGTATTAATTTGCTAGATGGTACATACTTGTAAAAGATTCCTTCAGTGTTATATTTTCAAGTCAAATACCTAAAGCCGAAAATACCGATTTTGGTCTATTATTATGTTTTTGTATTTTTATATAGA
>NW_019416669.1:157146-164475 GCF_000390285.2 Anoplophora glabripennis
AATTAGAATGCCCTCGGAGCAATTAAAATATTTTAAAAAAATTATCCAAAAAACTTGATTATTTTGCCTTTTTTCATTAATTATTGCTATTTTGCAACATCGGTAATAAATTTAAACATTTTTAACTTACAGTATATTGTGCAAAATTCAATTCTAAAACTTTTTTCCTTTTCAATATTCTTCCAAAATGCATAGGCTCCAAGATATAAGTAAAAACTCAGATAAAATAAGTATTCTTTAAAATTTATTAAACATTTTTGCAATTTTGAAAATGTTCCGGACCTCGCCCAGATCTAGGGATCTACACTTTTATTATGTGAGCTGTACTGAAGGTAATCCAGAAAAAATTTGCTTGCCCCCTCTCACATCTACCTCAAAACAGATCCGTCCTAATCTATGTACCTATAAAGATAAGTACTAGAACAAAGGACCATTGTTGTCATTTAAAAATAAAATTAAAGTTCAGTCAAAAGTAAAAACTTCCAAAAGTGTAACAAAGTGAAATACAGAAATTATTTGTTGCAAGAAATAAATTTTTTTTTACACACTAACCACTCAGTCACGGACGCAACATAGATAAAATGGTATAATATTGCAAACATAAACAATAACCAAATAATATATTACATATCTTTCCCCCAGTTTTTAATTTATGTTTCTTTTTGCTGGTTGGACTTTATTTACTGTAAAAAACCATGCATCGTTTCGGAGTAAAAAGAATTTAAATATTTCAATAATTCCGGACAAATTCAGCATATCTGCTCAAACGTTCCACCCTGTTATGCACTCAGTGCTCTTTTCCTACATTTTTGCCAAGATTCCCCCAATTTTATAAATGGATATAGCCGCCCGAGCGACCGCTTGTTGCTTTTGTTCTATAAATAAGTTCCCAAGATCGAGAATGGATGGGAATCCGGGGTAATACATTAGGAACTAATTTCGAGCTTCCCTTTCTTGTTAACTACAATAATCGAAATCGAATTCGGCGACGCGCGATTATCAAGGTATACTAGTAAATTATACGGTTTCCATATCCCCAGACGTATTAAGTTTAGTACAATTTTGTCAGAATGGCGTTTAATATATCGCACCTAAAAGAATGTAAGTATTTGATTCAGTTTCAAGTGATATTAGCAACTATTCTCTAATTAAATACAAGTAAATGTATCTCAGAACTTCAATTCCTCCGAAGAATTAGAGAATACTCTGTTTCAGGAAAGCAATCCAACTAAACAGTTTGTGAAATCAGAATGTCTCTATGAACAAAGAGTTCCCTAGCTGTTTTACTTTTTTAGTCGTATTTAGTTTTTCTTTAATATATTCAACGTTATTAAAGTGGCTGTATAAAGGCATTCAACAATTGAAATTGTGGAAAAAAAATGGTATACATCTTTTACAATGTAATTCTATGCCTGTGTCCAAGTAGGTTTGAATTGTTTTGAGCGTTTGGTGTGCAGCAAAATGTAACTCCCTCTCAATGGTAAAATAAAAGTATTTTTATTAAAAACAAGGTATATTGAAAAGAAGTGTTATCAGCGCTAGCGTTCGTTGGAGAGTTCTCTTGTGGAGACGCTCGCAGGTATACAGGGTGTCCGCAAATTTCACCGACAACGTTTGACTGCATATTCAGGACGATAAATAAAAACGATCTACGAAAAAAAAGTTAAATAAAAAATTCTTGGTTTTTGAGTTACAATCGAAATGTACAGACCTGAAAATAATCCATTTTTCTCGAGAATTGCTTTCTATAGGCGATTTTCTCAAGGGACAATATTTTTTTTAAATGAAATGACCTTTTCAATGTTGCTGCCAGTTTTAAAAAATATGACCACTGTAAAAGTTTTAACCGCTAAAAGGGAGAGGTAACCGGAGAAAACCATCACCCAGTATATCGATTTGACTAAAGCTTTAAGAAATAATACGCTATAATAGTTCAAATAAATGTGCCAAATTTTAAGGCGATCGGTAAAAGGGTTATGAAGTTATTAATTAAATTACTTTTATTTTTGACATCTTTGAAGGCCTGTAACTCAAAAACCAAAAAGTTTTTATTTAACTCGTAGATCGTATTTATTTATAGTCGTGAATATGCAGTCAAACGTTGTCGGTAAAATTTACGGACACCCTGCAATGTATCTAGTCCCTAGCGCCTATCTGCCGTGGTCCTTTTCCGAGAATCATAGTGTGTGTATCCCACGTTGCACATTTTCGTCTGTCTCTTGTCGCTTGCAACAGCAACGGTTTAAGTATTACGTCAGACTGGTGCTCTTGACGTAATACTTAAAATGGGTCACTTACAGACATGTGTACCCACAATTTCAATATCTTATCCATTTAAATGGCACACTCTGTACAGATAAATAAATTACAAAGGAAAACCTGAATTGATTAAGCTACCCACCTCAATAATCTTAAAGGAATTAATGACAATATTACATCACTGTTATTAATTACCAAGGTAGTCATCCCACGTAAATTTTAAATTAATATTCAAGGGAAGCGTTTTTCATTGTAACTAAATGTACACTGTCAAATGACGTTGGGGGTATCTCAAAGTTAACTAAAACCGTCTGCTAAGGTTGTAGCATAATATACAGGGTTACATCTTACATATGTTCAGTCAATTATATGTTTAGTTATTTTACTTATGTTCTGTTAAATACACTATTATATTTATCTATTGCCTGTAAATGGAAAAATTGTTCAAACAAACTGCAAATTAAAACGACTTTTCTTACTTATTTATCTATAAGCGAACTATCACACCTAATCTCATTAACTTGTTGAATAATGCAAACAGTTTGTCTATATGTGTGCTTTGGAGAACATTTGGCAAGCGAAGACGTGCACCACCCACACGATGTGACATTTACTTACCATTTCAAGAACAAAACTTTCATGTGCTGACTTGACTTTAATTTAACTATTTTTACCACCGAAATCTTTATAAATTCTCTTTTCTGGGACTGATTACAATCTACAACTATGTTATCCACATATTCCTTACATGATAAATTGTAAATATAATAAAATTATAAACTAATGTGTAATGTGTATGTGACATGTCTATATAGTGTACAGTCTTTCTGTGTTTCCAGATCGTATTATATTCCCATATACAAATGACACTGTCCCTGAACCAAATAATACAATTTCTCTTTCGTCCCAAAAATATCCCAAGCGCTATCGCCACTTTAGATGTGCTTTCATCCTTAGAGGATATTAACGTCGTCGTCTTCCCCTACGCATATCTTTTTTAATTCAGATGTCCTTCTTAGATGGGATTACTTTTGCATTGATTAATGAGGGTCGAGTTTTCAAAGGATTCGGGTAAATATTTGTGGTGCAAAATATCCCAAATTACCGTCAGATGCTTGCTCCTTGATTTTTTTAAAGGATAGGTTTCATTAGGCTGTGGTATAAGTACAGATAAGAAAAGAATATTTTTTTACATTACAGTGGACGTTTTGTTATTATGAAAACATCACTAATAATGACACAAGGGAAACTGATATTTCAGAATATTTTCCTAGTAATTATTTCTGAATTATTTGGAAATCTTTACATCTTTTAGAAATTTGGATGTTTATTAACTATTGTTGCCATGAAGATGAATTTTTGGAAACCAAAACTTCAAAAATCATGACTGATATACAATGTGCCCAAAATTGCCACCATATGGAATACTTTTTTATTATTGGTTTTATGAAAAAAAGTTATTCTTGATAAAAAGTTCTACATGCCCTAAAACCCAAAATGATATAATCAGATTTCAGTTTTTTGCAGTCGTATACGAGGTTTGTCGAAAAATGTAAATTTTGCTCAAGAGTAAAGTACCTTTATTTTTTACAATATCGTCAATCGTTATTAAGAAAAGTTGATCTTGATGGTATCCAAATATACATTTTACCACACTTTTGAGCTTTTATTTAAAATTGGTTGTAAAATATACGGATATCGGGGACCGCCTAGCCGGGTGTCTTGGCCGGTGGATTTCGATCTGGAGGTAAGCATCACTGACGCAGGCTGGAATTTGGATGGGTGACCTAAGGCAGGTTCGGGGACGTAGCTGTGGCAGCCTACCAGAGACCTGGGTCGCTCAACATTTTCCGCATGCGTGTGGTCCCCGATAAATGGTAATGAGAACAGAGCAAAGAAAATCTCTGTAACTCAACACCATGCTATCATACATAAACTGTACGAGACTTTGCCACCAAGCCACCCGTGTAGTAAATAGGATGGTTTGAAGAAAAGTAGGTACTCGAGTAATGAAGGAGGGTGTACAAGGGGCCTAATAAGGCCTAAGTGCCGCGGTGGAAAAACAATTCCACGATTCTCCGACATACATACATACTTACGAATCTATCTTACCTCGACGACATGCGCAGTAAAAGTTCTTTGTACATTTGAAGCTTTTCGGTTTATTAACCAATTAGTACTTTGTGTTTCACACCATTCGTACAACAAAGAATGACGTTTGGAGCATTACATTTCATCGATAAAATTGGAAGACATAATTTTAATAACGGGTTAACTTTTACGACGCGACAGAGTTTGCAATCCACGCCGACCTCACTATTTGCAAGATCAGCGTGTCCGGGGCAAAAAACAAAAAGACATTACAGCCGCTTATTGCAATTTGCGGTTGGAGATTCCCCCATTCCAATTAGCCCGCCCCGATTTACGCGCAATTGTTTTACCGCGGTCCTGATCCTGTTCGCACGGAGTTAAAGGACTAAACAGGCGAAATACTGCTTTAGGAGCTCGCGGAGGCCGCAGAATTTTAATTTTGGTTGCCGGGGGTCTCAGATTACGCCGACGATTGCGTCGAGCCTTCAAAAGATTACTCGCGACGAAGATGGCTCTTTCCAATTTTTTTCGGATTGATGAGATGAAAGTTTTCATGCGTCACAGAATTTATTATAATAAATTGAAGAATAAAAGAATTCACATTAATTGCTTCTCTACTCCATCAGTATGTACAAGGTGTTGGTAATTAAAGTGTCCGTATTTTTGAAATTTCAATTTTTAAATTAACGAAAACAATTGTAGCCTTATAAAAATTTACTATATTATTACAATTCTCGCATTGTTAACCCTCAAAGTTACATTAATGAGAATTCGCAAGCAATAAAAGTACGGAGTGAATTCATTGAGTGAAATTATTGACCACATTTCACGCAATATTTAGCATTTTGATAATTTATTCATTTGTGATAATATTTGAATTAAAACTGAGTACATTCACTCAAATATAGGTACACGTTAAATAAATTAGCTAAATCGCAGTAAATGTTATTATTGAATGACCCCATCCCATTCTATGGTTGTTGTGCGTTGTCTTTGCCTATTATTTTGGTAAAAGTTATGTTTAAATGCATTGGTTTGACTACAATAACACAAAAAAAAATCGACGAAAGGTTTCCTCGGTCAAACATATCGTATTATATGTTTTTTGGATCGCTGAAACCGAATCTGCAACTCATTTGGTCCCATCACGTCAGAGTTTTTTTCTAACCTCAAAAAATAGCTGGAAAATGGTAGAATTCAACAAAATCAACCCTGCAACCTGTTAAAACCTTATAACTCCACATCCTTATGATCCCGAACGAGATCGATAAGCCGTAAAATGATAACTCGCAACCGTAAAAATACATAACCTCAAAATTTGATGAGTCAAAAACCCAAAAACCCAAAATAAGCAGCGAATAAACTTACACATAGGGCACAAACCTTCATTTTTGAATAGCTAATCCTTTTAGCCTAAAACCCCGATACCCCATAACCTGAAAACACGACAAGGCCTCAATCTGAAACCTCAAAACCCCGAAGCTCAATAACCGTAAAACCCCAAAACTTCAAAACCAGGGCCGGCATTAATAAGGCTGAGGGTGGCGATCACTTCGAGCGTGACACATGAGCAGCGAGTCACACACTTCGAACAAAGAAGTCACTGGCCGAAACTCATAAACTTAAGCTCCCAAACCCACATACCCTGGATGACGCTAAATCTCTAAACCCGAGTTCCCAAACCCACAAAGCCTGAGTGCAGTAAGATCTCTAAACCTGGGTTCCCAAACCCACATACCTTGGGCACAGCAAACCCTCAAACCCAAGATCCTAAACCCACGTACTCTGGGTACAGCAAGTTTCATAAACCTAATCTTTTAAACCTACATACCCTGGCCGCAGAAAGATCCTCAAACACGAGTAATTGAAACCAGATACTCATTAGAATCCAAGAAACTTCAAAAGGCACAAAAATCTACGAGTTGGTGGTGCCTACATTTTGCCGTACCCAGGAAAAACGACGTGGACGTAACAGGACTCTGTTCCCTCCGGGGTGTTTGATTTTTGTGAGTCCCATTGCCTCTCACTTTGAATATCCATTCAGGTATTTTCTTGTAACATCATACTCTTCATCAGCCAAGTCACCCATCAATGAAGAGCTGCGGTCGCTTGATGACGACGCCTGGGGGCCCGCTTTCGCACCTGAACCAGCCGTCAATACTGGGGTTCCGAATCCCTGCATCGTAATTTTACCTGTGCCGACCATGACGGCATGAACGCCGCAATCCAGGGACTTCGCCGGGTCGCGGAAGAACTCCGTTGTCCGCCGTCAACACGAGGAAGTACCCTGGATGTACGAAAATACTTTTGATTCGGAACCTTTATTTTCAAGCTATTTGGTTATTTTTGGAAAAGCTACATTCATTAGGTATGACTATTAAATTATTACAGGGTGTTTGTAAATAAATGCGAAATATTTTAGGGGATGGTTGCTGAAGTTATTTTGTGAAAAAACTTCATATAAATGTAGGTAGAAATATGCTTCGTTTCCGATACAGAGTGTTTAAATTTAAATTTAAATTTTTTGTTTATTTTTGTTAATTTTCAGTTTTAAAGATATTGACTCGAAATTTGAAAAACGGCTTGGCAGGATAAATGTAATTTTTTTGGGGTGATCCGAATATTTCTACTTGCACCAGTGGCGTTCGTGCGAGAATACCACAACCCTTTCTTAATGAAACAAATCGTACGCTACTGACTTTTCGCGTTTTGATATTTTTTTAGAAATCCGCCATCAATTCTTAATGAAATTGGTCTCTTCATTTTTTCCGTAGGATGCACCGTTTTTTTTTTTTTGAGGAAAAAAAATAAAACATATTTTACTGCAAGTTGTGTATTTTTTATTTCTATTGATACATTATCTAGTAGGTTGCTGTCAATATTTCTAAATAAAATACAACCATCAATTTTCGAGTCAATATCTTTAAAACTGTTTGGCATAATTAATAAAAATAAATAAAAAAATTTAAATTTAAACAC
>NW_019416669.1:164724-211720 GCF_000390285.2 Anoplophora glabripennis
GCAACAAATGTGGTTCCAGCATGATGGTGCTCCAGCTCATTTTTCCATGGCCGTTAGAGAGCATTTACACCAAACTTTTCCACATAGATGGGTAGGAAGGGCCGGACCTGTTTTATGGCCTCCAAGATCGCCTGATCTGAACCCTCTAGATTTCTTTGTTTGGGGATATTTGAAGACATTAGTGTATGGTACTCCTGTAAATAGCCTGGAAGAGCTGCAGCTACGGATTAATCAAAAGTGTCAAGAAATCCAAACCAAGGAGGGTGTTTTCGAAAGAGTTCGAATATCGTTGAGACGAAGATGTCGTGCCTGCTTGGAAATGGACGGAGGGCACTTTGAACATCTTCTGTAACTTTGTTTTTTGTTTGTTAAAAGCTTCCTTTGTCGGTTTATTCCTAATAAAATAAAATGTTTGAAAAACGAATAGTGGTCCATATCTCCGCAACCGTTACTTTGCGGACCCATGTTTATTAAGACTTTTCTGCTTATTTTGGTTCATACTATTACTTCCTGAAATAGTTTACACTCTTTTTTTAACACCCTGTATAAAGAACAGACATTTTCCAAATAATTAGTCAAAGAGTTGTAAATATTGATATTACAATATGCAAATGAGATATTGGACGTTATAACTAAAAATCTAGTAGAGCGAATAATAATGTCGCCACCTTTTTTTAGTTACATACATACATATTTTGAGGTCTGAATCTTATTAATTTTGTAAATCAAAATTGCCAATCCAGAGGTATATCTTCCGTCTAAGGTTAACATTTTATTTAAGAAAGGAATTAATCAATCACAGGAATTTTGAAATCTTTGAAACCTAGCTTTATCTTTAAATTATAAAGCTGGCCAATATACAGTGTGTCCAACATAAGGATTGGATAGCATTAGGATCTAGGAAACGGTAAGAAATACGGGGTGGCTCAAATTAGAAAAAAGTTGTGTTTTTTATACCTAACAATATGCCGTTTAGAAAGTTTTAAAATTCCGGAGATATCCGGAAAAACTCAAATTTTTGCAAAATAGTTTTTTTTTCTGTTTTTATTTGAAAACGAATTTTAAAATAAATTGCATATTTACAGTGCCACTTTTTTCGCTCTATCCAATGACGTCAAAGTTTTTGCAATCCGACGTTTCGTCTTCGGGGGGCCATCATTAACTCTTTGCGGCATGCTGGTACAAGTTATGTACCACTTATTTAGGTTAGGTTGATGCATGATGGTACAGAAATAGTACCACCTCATTTAAACTACTGTAGCTAATGTCACTAATAGAATTCCGCGCGTATCGCGGACAAATCATGTACCTTACATGATGTGTTCTTACATAAATAGATGGCGTAAGCTAGTTCAGATTTCATTTGACTATTAAAGATGGTGATTTTGTTTACAAGTTACTGTAGCATACTATTCTTGAGTTTATTGAAGATACTGTGAGTGTTTTTTTGATTATAGTGAACGTGTTTTTCAATAATTTTATTACTTTTGCATAGGTAAGTAAAGTTTTATAAGTATTTATAATTTTTTGTAAACTTTCGTGATAGGATTAGTCATTATATTTGCGTCCAAAATGTGTACCACCATGCAACTTGGAAATTTTTTGAGAAAATCATTAAATATCTGCTATTCTGTATTAGTTACGTAATGATCATTAAAACTTTACAAAAAATAAAAATGATCTGTTAAATGTATAGAGAAAAAAAAAGAAATCATCCCATTTAATTTTGTTTTCAGATTCAAACATGGATAATAAGAGGACTACTCCCTTACCGTTTAGACTTGTTGGAATGACTGAAGAGGAATTGATGAATGATATGTATGTTGATATTCCAAGTGATGTGGAATCTATTATATCAGAAGTTTCTGAAAGCGATATTGAAGAGGAACCAATAGCTAAAAGTAATGAAATTATAATAGATGAAGAATATGAATCGGAATCTGATCTTACTCTTGCTGAATTAATCCGTAGACAACCAGAATTAACACACCAAGAAACACCTGTTTCTGACATATCCGTAAAGTGGGATAAACAACAAATTGTGGAAGATATTTATCCGTTTGTTGAAAATACTGGCCCCACTGATTTTGTAAAGAATATGATTGACTAGACTCCTGGCCAATTGTTTCAACTTTTTGTTAACGACGATCTTGTACATAATATTGTGTTTCAGACAAATTTGTATGCTCAACAAGTCCAACAACGTAGTGGTAAATCTTACATTCCTACAACAAGAACAGAAATACTAACATTTCTTGGAATAAATATTTTAATGGGGATAAAAGTTCTCCCTAGTTACAGGGATTATTGGAGCAGTGCTTCAGACTTGCATGATCCTTTCATTAGCCAACTCATGAATGTGAATCGTTTCAGTTGGCTGTTGGGTAACCAACATCTCAACGATAATAATATGATGCCAAAAAAGGGCAAAATAGGTTTTGATAAATTATATAAGTTGAGACCTTTTTTGGATGCTCTTGCAACAAATTTTGATAAATATTTTTTGCTATCTGAGTACATTGCTATCGACGAGTCTATGATCAAATTTAAAGGGCGAAGTAGCCTCAAGCAGTACCTTCCTAAAAAACCCATAAAAAGAGGATATAAAGTTTGGTGTTTGGCAGATAGCTCTGGTTATTTAAAAAAATTTCAAATATATACTGGTAAACGAGGTGCTGTTGAAAAGGAATTAGGGCCTCGTGTTGTTAAATACCTTTGTGAAGGGTTGGAAGATAAACATCATAAACTGTATTTTGATAATTTTTTCAGTACAGTCAAGCTGATGGTAGAGTTAAAGGAAAAGAACATCCATGCATGTGCAACTATAAATAAAAACAGGAAACATTTGCCTACTTTTTTGTCAGATAAGACTATGAAAAGAGGGGACTACGACTACTACACAAGCAACCAAGGTATTTGTGTAGTAAAATGGAAAGACAACAGATCTGTGCATTTAGTATCAAATTTTCATGATCCGCGTCATACTACTTCTGTCAAAAGAAGACAGAATGATGGATCAACATCGGATATACCATGTCCTTTGATTTTAAGCGATTATAATAGTCGCATGTACTCGGTTGATAAGTTCGACCAAAAAAAATCTTGCTATGAAATTGACCGCAAATCACGGAAATGNAACATCATTTTCTTAATTTAATGATATTTTCTCCGTTTGATACTAATGTTTATTTAAAAACTTGAGAAAATCTGCATTCTCTCTTTGAATATTTACTTTTTTGTGTGTATCTCCGCTATGCTTCCTCTCGAAATAGGGACAGCTGGTATACTAACTTCGGTCCGGAGGCCGGCCGGTATACTCGCGGGTGCCCCTTCCCAGGGGTTTTGTTCCTTTCTTAGTGGATCTCTATCGACTTCCACTCAACAGGTATTACATTATATACAATTATTCCTCCGAACCAGGCGAATATGACTCTTATTATAACGAAGAATACGGAAATAGGTCCACCGACTGATAATATAACTTTCGGTCAACTAGCTGGATTGCGTAAGGAAAAGGACAGTTCAAAGGTGATATCGCCGCCGCGTGCTCTATGAATCCTAATTATGGATAAATATTCAGAAACTATCACAACTTGCCACTATTAGCACCAACATTTCTGAACATATTATGTGGAAAACTTGAATTTATATCCCAATTAAGGTTGATTACAATAATCAATGAAAATTTCGAGTTTCCTCGAGCACAACTCTCACGACAAATTGCTCGCTCCTTATCACCGCGTTTCTTTTTTTGCTACCCACTTATCTTAAACTATTCTAACGTCTATACTAAATTTAATAAAGAAATATATACAAGGCGTATTCTTGGGAATTGCCGAGAAACCGAAATTTAACGTAACACCATTTGAAAACTCGTAAGATTATTAACTGTAGGTCTCAGTATTTCCGAATCTGAATAACGTACACGTTTTGCTCACAGATGACAAGATAGAGAAATTTATGCCAAAACGAACTGTGAAAACTGCAGGTTTCTAGCTCTTATGATTTAGGCGCTATCTAGCATCATTTAGAGAGCTGAAATGTTTTTTTCAAAAACAACTGATTATTTCAAAAGCGGTAAGTTTCTAACACCATGTACATTTAATAAACTCTACCTAAGGAATTCGAAAACGCAATAATATACAGGGTGTATCATTTAAAATAATAAGGTTATGTAGCGCCCACGTGAAATGGAACACCCTGTAAAGTTAAAAATATATTCTTTAAACAGCCCACATGATTCCAGGCAACTTTTGTTAAAACCATTTTTTTTATAAATTTGACAGTTACAGATTTACAGAAGAATCCCTTTTAGGTGGAACACCCTGTATATTTTAATTACGTGTACCTATTATGTAAACCCAAAACATTTCCAAATTATTGTAGATGAACGACGTACTGTGCTAGCATCAAAACATTTGTAGCGGCACATCCTTTAATGGAAACATCCATATTTAAGTACTTTTCTCTCGAGACATCAAGAAAACAATGAGGGTACAGAAAATGGAAGACTGGATAAAACGTATTTATAAACTGTTTACTCAGTTAGATCTGCGAAAATGTAAAACTTCTCGTATATGGTATAGAATATATGTTATTTGTCAATCGGAAGTTCATATTCTATGAATTGGGTAGAGAGAGCCGCCAGATTTTCGTAAAAAAACGTAAGGACTAAAGTTTATACAGTGTGTCCACGATAAGGATGGGATAATATTAGGATCTAAGAAGCGGTAAGAGATACGGGGTGGCTGAAATTAGAAAAAGTTGTGTTTTTTTATACCTAACAATATGCCGTTTAGAAAGTTTTAAAATTCCGGAGATATCCGGAAAAATTCAAATTTTTGCAAAATAGTTTTATTTTTTTTTCTGTTTTTATTTGAAAACGAATTTTAAAATAAATTGCATATTTACAGTGCCACTTTTTTCGCTCTATCCAATGGCGTCAAAGTTTTTGCAATCCGACGTTTCGTCTTCGGGGGGCCATCATTAATAATTTTAAATACGTCGCTGCTATTTTTATGACAAAATCTAGTCATTTTTAATTCCGAATTAAATGATATTACTATTATAAACGCTTAAAAAGGTTTTTAGCATATTTTAGCTATCATTTAAAATTTTTCCTGAGTACGGCTCTGAACGCTTTCATATTATATTGGAGGAAATCCTAACAATTTAAAAGTCAATACAGCACAAAATAGCGAACAATTTCTTTTAATCAATAATTTAAAAAAGTTGCACCTAATAAAAAAATAATACGAATTTATGAAATGTTTTATTATTTCTAATTAGTATTGCTAATGGTAGTAAAAAAAAATTGTTGGGTATTTTGTGCTTTATTGACTTTTATACAGTTATGACTTCCTCCAATAGAAAGATATTTTGAAAACATTCAGAAATTCAAAAATTTTTTTTTTATAAAAATAGCAGCGAGGTATTTAAAAAAATTTACCTGATAATGGACCCTCGAGGACGAAACGTCGGATTGCAAAAATGTTGACGCCATTGGATAGAGCGAAAAAAGTGGCACTGTAAATATGCAATTTATTTTAAAATTCGTTTTCAAATAAAGCCAGAAAAAAAATAAAACGATTTTGCAAAAATTCGGTTTTTCCGGATATATCCGGAACTACCCGAAATTTTAAAACTTTCTAAACGGCGTATTGCTAGGTATAAAAAAAACACAATTTTTTTTTCTAATTTGAGCCACCCCGTATCTCTTACGGTTTCCTAGATCCTAATGCTATCCCATCCTTATCTTGGACACACTGTATAGTAAAGCTTTATATTAAACAAAGCAAAATATTCAAAAAATCATAAATTTGGATGTTGAGAACGACAATTTAAAACCGGTGAAAAGGAGACTATTTTTTCTCTCGATGTGGGTCAACATGTCGGATTTATCAAAATATTTCTTATTAAGAGGCAATAAATAAAATCTTCAGACCGAGGCAGAAGGAGAGCATAAAAGGGAAGCGAAACAAAAAACGACACGGCCTCATAAATTGCTAAACCGAATCATTAATTCCAATTAAAACGATTCCACTAAACTAATTCAAGCTGCAATTTTTTATTTACTTCTCAAGACAACTTCAAATTTTTTCCCTTTTTTTATAAAGCCAGATATCAATTAGGGATTTGGCAAGAGTTGGACACTAAATTAGAGAGAATTAAAAGCGATAGAGACAGGACCCAAACATTCAACATGAAAAAATATAATTCGAGAGAATATTTTATATAGAGACATAAAATAAATGTCTGCAGATTTTTTTTTAAAGTTAAAAAAATGTATTTGGGTCGCCATCATTAACAAGTAGTAATTGTAAAAGTAATGGGTCTAGCGCAGTGCCCTGAGGAACACCGAACTGGACAGCATAAGTAGAAAAGATAAATTTCTGCTTTGTATACACCCAAATCAGTATTACATTATAAATTGATAAAAGGATTCCGCACAAACCTTATGGATTTTAGGTCCCGGTGGATTTGTCTAGATTTTTGATATTTTGTACTTGATATCCTCGTCATCAAAAGTGTCAATGAGCACAAAGTCCAAAAATGGACAATTTCCGAGATTCCGAGATCCGACAATAACCCTTGACATTGACCTTCAACGTCATTTGAAAGTCTAATCTAATTTTTTAAATAGGAACCTCTATTTTTGACCCCGGATTCGGAAAGAGCGCAAAATTTTGCGTTTAGATTGGTTATTAAGGCTCTTCTTTGGAATTACTCTTAAAGGTCAAGTCAAGGGCAACATATTTTAAATTACGCACCTGAATATTTCGTGAGGGGAACCAGCAATCCGAAAATAACCCTTACAAAAGTTGTTGGGTTCGGATGGGGACATCTGATGGTGTCTTTGACCTTGACAAAAAAGAAGGGCCTTAAGTACCTATCGTAAACGTAAAATTTTGCGCTCTTTCTGACTTCAGGGTCAAAAATAGAGGTTTCTATTTAAAAAATTAGATATTAGATTACATGACGAGATATTCATTTACTAATAACAAAGAAATTTACCTTCATTTTCCCCTAAAAAATGTACATCCTATCCAGTTGCAACTATAGTAGGATCGTATTCGATGCAAAGTAGAACAAAAAGTTGTCGTTCTTTTATCAAAGGAAAATCGTGTCATCATTTTTAGGAGGCGTAAGATGAACCATTTCAAGTTTAAAATGAAATTCAATGTTAAATATGAAATACCGCTGCATACGCACTGTGTTCTGGTAGTAGCTGCAATCGCCCAGGTGCATCGAGTGTACGAAGTGGTCGGTTTTACGTCAAATACTAACCTGGCGAGCTTGATCGTAAAACAGAGAGCGCCTCCAAAAAACAAGTAAACAACAGTGGCGCGCACAGAGGTAAAATGTAGTACATATGTGGAAATTAAAAAACAAATTGAATTTATAATAAATTACATTTAAAATAAATAGTTTATGAGAATAAAGGAATTTTTGTAGGAACAAGGGTGCCAGACGTGNCCGGTGGATTTGTCTAGATTTTTGATATTTTGTACTTGATATCCTCGTCATCAAAAGTGTCAATGAGCACAAAGTCCAAAAATGGACAATTTCCGAGATTCCGAGATCCGACAATAACCCTTGACATTGACCTTCAACGTCATTTGAAAGCCTAATCTAATTTTTTAAATAGGAACCTCTATTTTTGACCCCGGATTCGGAAAGAGCGCAAAATTTTGCGTTTAGATTGGTAATTAAGGCTCTTCTTTGGAATCACCTTTAAAGGTCAAGTCAAGGACAAAATATTTTAAATTACGCACCTGAATATTTCGTGAGAGGAACCAGCAATCCGAAAATAACCCATACAAAAGTTGTTGGGTTCGGATGGGGACATCTGATGGTGTCTTTGACCTTGACAAAGAAGAAGAGCCTTAAGTACCTATCGTAAACGTAAAATTTTGCGCTTTTTCTGACTTCAGGGTCAAAAATAGAGGTTTCTATTTAAAAAATTAGATATTAGATTATATGACGAGATATTCATTTACTAATAACAAAGAAATTTACCTTCATTTTCCCCTAAAAAATGTACATCCTATCCAGTTTCAACTATAGTAGGATCGTATTCGATGCAAAGTAGAGCAAAAAGTTGTCGTTCTTTTATCAAAGGAAAATCGTGTCATCATTTTTAGGAGGCGTAAGATGAACCATTTCAAGTTTAAAATGAAATTCAATGTTAAATATGAAATACCGCTGCATACGCACTGTGTTCTGGTAGTAGCTGCAATCGCCCAGGTGCATCGAGTGTACGAAGTGGTCGGTTTTACGTCAAATACTAACCTGGCGAGCTTGATCGTAAAACAGAGAGCGCCTCCAAAAAACAAGTAAGCAACAGTGGCGCGCACAGAGGTAAAATGTAGTACATATGTGGAAATTAAAAAACAAATTGGATTTATAATAAATTACATTTAAAATAAATAGTTTATGAGAATAAAGGAATTTTTGTAGGAACAAGGGTGCCAGACGTGAACTGATCCCTTTGTCCCTTCATAATGTATAAAGAAATTATTCAATTTCTAAAACCCTTAAAAGCGTACTGCATTGGTTCCCTTGACAGGCAATGATTTATTACTTTGCATCGAATACGATCCTACTATAGTGTCCCTTTTTTTTATATTTTCCTTTAGAGTTCGCAAAGTCGTTAAAATGTTTTTCTTCGATTATACCCCTCAAACTACCCGTTTCCCCGCCACTGCTATTGGATATAAAATGGTTTGTACGTTTTTCTTAAGGCACAGTTCATTTTTATCCGCGAGTACAAATTTTAACATCTTTATCTTTAGTATAATAATAATATAAAGATAAATTAATTGTAAGAAAAATAAACTTCTCCAAAATAACTTTAACACCCTGTAATGAGAAAGACGTTGCTATGAACTACCGCCACTATTTCTTCCAATTTTTCTAAATGTAAATGGGATACTCTGCGCATGTAAAAAAAACATTCGAATCACGCTACTGAAAAAATTTTAATATCTGCCCTAGTTTCTAGTAGGATACATGTATAGGTTTATATATTCAAAGTTCATAGTGACGGCATCAACAAACTTATATTTGCTCAGTGAACTGCATCTACATTTTAATAGAATATGAAACTAGAATTTGGAAAGAAAACATGTAGGTGTGACGGGAATATGTAGGATAATGCATTATCCTACATTCTTTTCATCGCTAACGCCACTTTGAGCGAATTTAAACTAAAGTAGAGTGCAATTTTTGAAATTGCTGGAAATATATTTCCTGGCGACGTTTCACAGGAATTTTTATATGTAAAATTTTATAATGGTTGAAGTCGGAGAAGTGGATTATGCAAGCTCACACATACCTACAGTGTGGCGCATCAAAAATGACGATACTTACTTCTCTAAAAATTTTTTTTTGATGCATCCTTTGCGTAGCGGAAAATCGCTTTAGAGATTTTTCTATTGAATATATGATATGAGCATCACTTATTGCTCTAAACGTCTTCAAGTTATCTTGATTTGGGTAGAGGACTAAATTGAGGTAAGTACAATATTATTAAACTCTAATAAGTAGTTGTATTTCTATAAAAAATCGAAAGTAAATATGTAACTGGAACTAGCAAAACGTAACCAAAGAATTTGAGGTATCTGTTTACCTACGTGTATGTGGTGATGTCACTAACGAGACTCTGACGTAATCAAGGCATATATCGGCATGGAATATAACAACTTTCCTTTAATAATTACAACATTTCCAGAGCTATTGCAGCTGTATAATCTTCACATCATTCATTTTATTGTGCAAAACAAATAACGCTTCCATTCCAAATTTAATTCAATATTTAAGGTTATGTCAACATGACTTTGGAAGACACATGTTTTACGTCTTATAAGCAAGTTTGGTATTAACATCTAGACGCTCTAGATGTGTTCTTTTCTAATTGTAACAGATAAAAAGACAAAGAGCTATATCTAGAGCATCTAGATGTCAATATCGAACTTGCCTTATGTGCCACTACCAATTGTCAGTTCATATATAATACCTAATTACCTAGCTACCATTTGTGTCAAAATGAAAGTCTACATCTCGTTACTGACGTCATATGGTGATAGGGTGAAACTGAGTCAGCTGACGATAACACCACTCTAACAATAATTGAAGTATTACGTTTATGCAAGCTGTGATTTGTGATTTTTAGAGAAGAGATAGTAAATCACAGCAAAAAATATTCAACAGGTATTGAACCAAATTATAACTAAACCTATTGCTTTCCACAGTACAGTGTAAAAATGTTAAAAATAATAATTATCCATCTGATTATTAACTAAGCTGTTAATACACTCGTGGATGAAATTACAGTCAACCAAGTTATGGAAAAAGTGAGGCAAGGAAAAGTGAGAATAGCTCAAGGAAAGTAATTATATGCTGTATTAGATACATTTATTTAATAAAGGTCGATTATATATAATAATCTTATTTGAATCTCAACCCTGGAATTTGCTACGTTAGAATATTAATAAATCGAAAATATTGTACTATTTTTTTTGTCAAATTATGAATTTTTTGTTCTAAATTAAAAATAATTGCGATTTTTTTTGCTGCCAAATTCTCAAAACCGATCCTGCACCGAAACACTTATCACTGAAAGTACATTTTTGGGTATGGCGCCGTTTTTCACGTATAGTTATACCATAAGGAATATCGCCCGACACCACCACCGTTTTTTCTCTGCTCCGATAAGTACTTTTTCTTGTCAACAGAAATCGATTTGTGTAACAGACGTTCCTGTCAGACGATATTATCGAGGACATGGTGAAATAAACACGGTTTGCCCCAATTCAACGCAGTCGCATCCTTGAAAAGGCAACGAACGTAGGTATACAGGGTGTTGCATCACGAGAGGGACATAGCTTAATAGGAGATAGAGGACATGTAGGATAACTAGGATCGCCTATAGAAATAGATCCTCGGCCATTCTTTATTGAGATACAGGGTGATTTATGAATTTTGGTCAAAACTGCTTTATGTCATAACTTTGGTAGGGAATGGAATAAGGGGTTCATATTTGGTAGGGTTAATGCACTCACGATACTTTATGTAAGCATGTATGACAGCAAAAAAAATCTAGGTCCGGACTGCAAAAATTGTTAATTTTTTGTGCAAGTCTAGAAGTCAAGAGCATAAAAAAGTGATTTTAAAGACGTGTTTCTTTTTTTTGTTACACTTTGGTGGTTATTTAAATAAGCTATTGAATATACGAGACTACGGCTTCTAAAACTAAATTACGTAAAGGACACATAATAAAAATGGTTTTGCAACTAAAATTAGCGAAGGCTTAATTGAGGGTAGATGTTATAAATAAGCATGCATATTTTAAATCTCACTTTCTTTAAATAATATGTATTCCAGGTCCGGACTGCAAAATTTTAAATTTTTTTTGTAACTCCAGAAAACATCGCCCCGTATATATTTTTTTGGTATTCCCATACGATTATCGAAAAGAACATAAAAAGTAATCTCAGCGACATGTCTCTTTTTTTGTTACACTTTGATGATTATACTTAAATATACGAGTAAGTAAGAAACACATGACATGAGTAAGTAAAAGATACATGATAAAAATAGTAGTTTATTTCTTTTAGTAAATAAGATTTCTAAAAAATAGAAATAAAAAAAGCAAAAGGAACAAAGACTATTTAATAAAACACGGAAAACAAATAACAATAAAACACAAAGAAAATAATAGGTGTCTAAATGTACTTTACAATGGCAAATTAATTTTATAGCAAATTTTCAAAGTGGCCTCCCTCGACTTCATCTTCATTTGCCTCATATAAAAATTGTCCTAAGATTACCGTGTCGTAGTCATTCATTAGACATTCTAAAAGCTTTTTGTCCGTCAGAGGTCGCTCCTACTTCTTTCTTTTTACTTGTGGAAGCCAGACTTTCCTTTTTTATATAGTACATATATCTAAAAAGATTGGCTGACAATAAGTCCATTATCAGTTGTACACCACTGGTTGAAAAGCTCTTATTTTAGGGAATGTAAGGCCTATTATTATAAATTATCTGTACCAAATTTTATCGAGATCGATTAATAGATTCCGGAGATATAAACAAAAAATCAAATTTTTTTATCAACGTTAACACCCTGTATCTTTAAAACGGTGCCGTTCCAGACCTATGGAATAATGTGTTTGCCTTATAAGGCAAACACATTATTTTAAAGAGATCTATATGCCCTCGAAATTTCCTACATAAAATTCGGACCACCCTGTATAATTTCTCGCTCACGTGCAAACAGGTAGCTTTGACAGTTGAAAGATGAAACAAATGCAACCCTAGAAATGTAATTTCTTTCGGTAAAAGATGGCGCTTCATATTTCAAATGTATGCCTTATGCATGTCCTCATAACGCTACTTGACTGACAATTCATGGGTTTTAAATTTAACAAAAATCGATGTCCATTAAAATGGACACAATGTGAAGATAACCACGATTCCCTTGGTGAGGCAAAACATTATAAGAAACTGAATGTTTTTTATCACATTTTTTTTTAAACGAGTTATCTTGTACAAAAGATTGGGAACTAATTAGTAGGTAAAAATGGTATGAAACGTATATTATTGTGGAAAGTCAAAGAAAGGTGTTAGAACAAATAGCAATGTTAAGCAATAAGGCAGTTAACATTTTAAAATTGACAGTGTTTATTATCTAGAGGCCAGCAAATTGGGCATATTCTTAGAATTACATACACCAAAATCTGCAAAACCAACTTCCCAATTTCCCAATTTTTAAATTTCAAAGATAAAATCCAGGGTAAAATAAACATTAGGGTATTTGCTTCATCTACTGACAAATACCCAAATCAACGTTGGCTATTTGTCAGTTTACTTCTAAATTCAGTAGAAAAGGATGTCTATTTAGCGTCATTGCACTATTCAATCATAGGTGGCGGCAGTATTTAAATTAAAATATGTTTTGAATGTCGAAGAAACACATAATTAAAACTAATTTTGCAATATTATGAGGTAATAGTAATAATAGATCTAAATTTTAGAAACAGAGGCTCTTACATTATGAAACTAAGCATTTACTGATAAATTGTTACAAATAAAACATCTAGCGACATCTTTTGTTTCGACATCCAAGTAACAGTTGTTGGATTCTTCTCGCAACTGTTTGCTGTTGCAATGTTCTTCAGTAGAGGGAAGCAGCATTAGTAATTTGAAAAAGAATACCATTTTCACAGGTTTTGTTAAAAATTAGAAAACAGTTCAATTTTTCTTCATAAAATGATTAATTTTCTTATTGTTTACCTGCTTTTTGAATAATGCAACTGAACGTAAACTTACCAAATGATGTGATTAGTAAATTAAAAAGAGACATCTAAAAAAGTTCCTTCAACTTGCGTTCATTCACGAAAAGGCAATCCAACTTTTCCCTCCCAAACGACCGTGTAAAAGAAGTAGTGAATGAGACTTCCCGTACGCTCTCGCGAGCAAAGATAACCGCGTCGAGAAAGTTCAAGTCGCGTTTATTAAAAAAGAAAAAAACTCGTTCCTCTGCAGTTTAGCGGAGGTCTTAACAGGCGACCACCGAGAAGTGATGAGTGCGAGGTGTTATCGGAGTGCAGTTTTTGTTGTTTCCGTTGGACTACTTGGGATACTGATTGGAGGTAAAATTTGTGGATTCGATTTTTAATTTCGCGCTTCCGTAGCGCGTTTCCGTTGTTTTCCGTTGTTTTCTATTGAGTTTTATAGGGATTTTACTAAGGAAATTGTGTCAAATATGAACTAGGAACTCTGTTTTCAAATCTTCTAGAGAAATTTTGCACAGTTGTGGATTTCTAGGGGTTGTATTTTTTCTAAAAAAAAATTAAGTAGTTCTACGCCAATTGAGTGATTTTATTTTCATTTCTATTTTTTTTAATTGATGTCTAATCCTAGTCTTATTCTGGCTACAAATCGTAAGGATTAAAATTGTATAAATAATTAAAAAAAAAAACAATTTCTTAGAAACAGAAACTGGTTGTGCTGAAATTTGACCTAAAGCATTATCATAAGCATTCTCTCCAGTGAATTTTTTTTTATTTGCAAGACCCTCTTAAATGTACTCAACAAATGTATCACTAAATTTTTTTGCGAAATGATTTTTTCAGGTCATAATATTAGCAATTACTAATCTAAAATTTGGCGGCACAAAATTGTTCTTCATCCCTTAAAAGCCATAAATCCCAAATTATATTTATCTGTAACTTTCCTACAAAGGCTTGAAATTACTGAAATAGGATCTAGGAGGCGTTGGAACTAAATCAAAATTTTTATTTATTATTTATTTTTTATCAATTTAATATTTTTTTATTTTTCTTTATTACAAATTTGATATTTTGTGTGTTCCGTTCTACATTTTTCATGTAATTCCATGGCTTCATAAAGTTTATTTCTATTTCAGCAATTTCAAGGCTTTGTAATAAAATTATGGATAAAATTATTTTCATAAAATTGCATATTTGTTGCTTTTAAGTGACATAGAGCAATCAGATTTTATAAGATAAATCGGTAATATGATTTCAAAATCATAGCAAGCCATGGATTTCTTATTTGGTTATTGGCAGATACCCTTTATGCTAAAAAAATTGCACCGAAATTACACAGCTCAGGTCCAAGACAAATTTGAACACACTGCATGTGATTGTATAAAAATGTAAACATTTTGTCCCTTAAATTGGATAAATCTGCAGTTTGATATCCTCGGTAGATGCGTCAGTATATAATGGGCATATAGGTACTTAATTCTACTTTTGTATATGGAAAAAATCAGCAGCTGGAAAACTAACACGGAAATTCGATTTACTAAGGTAGTAATTAAAGATTGAAAATAAAATTGATTTAAATTAGACGCATGTTCTGGAAAACAGTTGTATCTGTAATACTCATAAAATTTCTTAAAAAAGAATACATTCTGTTTTTTTTTTCAGCTCCCGTATTATTACTCTGTTGTAAAGGCAAAGCTAATTCAAATTTAATAATTTGTTTTTAAAAAGTTTTATCAAATAAAATCAAACAATGTTCTTCGATATCTAGCCATGCAAAAGATATCCATCTAACCCCACAAACAAAATTCCTAACCGCTGATATTGCAGGAAACAATTACTCTATGGGCTACATGTTCCAGCCCGCATTAAATTACACCAACAATAGCTAGCAAACACCAAGTAATAAATAATTTTCCACAATAAAAGAACTAAAAACGGTATGTTTAAATATAACTAATACAAAAATATAAATCTGATAAATAATGCAATCATTCAAATAAATTTCTCTTTTTTTTGTACTAAAATCACCTTTGGCAAAGACTTAAAAAAACATTTACTGCAAAGAGATGTTTGATGTTTGTACATTTTACTTAGAATTGTTTCATTGTTCATGAGGTTATCTTTTGATTTCTGGTGTCGAAGAACATCGTTTGAGGATAAATTAGCTTAATAATACTCTTACAATAGAGTAAAAAACTGCATGTATTGATTGCCTCTAAAATGAATAGATCTTATGACAAAACACGTGTTTGTTTTTTATTACGGGAACATTAATTTGAATTGTAAATACAAGGTGTTTCTTAAGTAGAAGTTAAAAAGTTGTATAAATGTGGGGCCTTAGCCATTGTTCAGCTACAGCGTGTCAAAAATTAAAAAAAAAGTTTTAATTTTTAATTTCTGAACCACTTGAGAAAATTTAACTAAGTATGAAACAGCTTTCGAAACTTACCAGGGGCGGAGGTGTAGGTATCATCGATAATTACTTGCCAAAAAAAATGTATCACCCTGTATAACATTAAAAATAAAATATGTCATCATATGCGCCATTGTATTATCTTCACTATTTGGTTCTTTACACTTTTTTGTGTTCCAAAGAGATTAAAACAAAATTGATTACTTGACCAAGTTCATTTTTACGATACTTATTACATTACTTAAAATAATAACAAAATAATTAATTAACAATGGAATTACTTTACTATGATTTATTATAACAAAAATCCAGGAGTAGCTCTTCATTTCGCGTGATCTGGTCCTTGAGTGCGTCATCCAAATACGTTATTACCGAATCTTTCATTTAATAATTTACGAACAGTTAAACTAAAATGTGGGGGAGACCCGTCGTGCATAAACCACATTCCTTCTCTTAGCTCGTATGCAACATCGTCAAGTAGTCCAGAGAAAATATTTTCAAGAAAATGTCTGTAGGAGACACCGGTTAAAGTTCTTGGTAAAAAGTATGGCCCAACAAGAATATTTCCAATAATACCTTCGAAGAAAACTGATGTTGAAATCGAGATTCAATTATGGCAGGAGGGTTTTCATCAGACCAAACGTGTTTATTGTGGATATATATTTTTTTTGGTAAATCATGATCTATGATACCCAGATCTCCGCCACTTGTAAGTTTCTAAAGCTGGTATTTTTTTTTTCTTCATGTCTACTGTCGTACTAAATATGCCCACCGAATTTGGTTAAATTATCTCACGCGGTTTTGAAATTAAAAATCAAAAACTATTTTTTTTTTAATTTTTGACACTCTGTAGCTGGACAATGGCTGTCCTAAGACCCCACATTTATATAACAAAAAAAAACTTATTTTTGGCCACAGAATACGGCCCTGGATTGTTGACCTCTACTTAAGAAATACCCTGTATATTTCACAGATAAATTCAACTATTGAAATTGCATCGACATAAAGAACGAAACAATTCTTTACAATGAATGGATATTTTGTAATTATTAAATAAGAACAAAAAGGCATGGAACAAATTATTTAAAAAACTGAACGGATAACATTTTAAGAACATGTCTTATAATCCAGTTTCCAGTAGGCCTGATGGTGTAAATAAAAAAAAACCTTAATTATCGGCCTAAACTCGCTGTATGTTTGTAAGAAGCACAATTTTAGTATTGTGACAATAGGAAAATGAAAGTATAGTGAAAGTACAGACTAGGTACTTAATAATAGACAAGAATCTGGAAAATTTAACAACAAACAATAGAAAACTCAAAATATTTAGTTAAAATTTCATTAACCTAATTGTTGGAGGTTTAGGAGGAGTATTCAGAAAAAAATCATTAGCAAATCCAACTTATTTTTCCTGCACGCACGAATTCGAATTTAAATAAGGATTTTCTACTAACCCAATTCTTCGCACTAGAAACAAGAAATTAATTGCTGCAACAGAAGAAATTTTACACGAATTAAGACTGCATACAGATAACTAGTGAATGTCGTGATAATTCTTAATGGCATTTTTAACATGAACACTCTGCTACGTTAAATGAGATGCTAATTACGTTCAAGAAATTCAACATGAAAATTCCACTAATTGAAATTATCAATTGTTTTCTCACTACTCATATACAGGGTGAGCCGTTATTCACGCCACAGCCATTAAATTTACAGCTTACGAACTGTAAGAAACATGTCTTCGATATGCGACATATTTTTTTAATTCATAATTAGACAGTATGCATAGTAGTCAGTGGTACAAAAAAATCAGAATTTATTTTCAACAATTCCCCTCTCAAGATTAATGAAAAGGGAGCGCAGGAAAACGCACGGAAGCCATGTTGTGACGTCATACCACTCGTTAGCGGATAGCACAAATACTTGTCTGGGTCTCACACTCTCACACACACCACATCGTCCTTTTTCTCACGTAATGACGTAGCTTTTCTGTGACAATAAAGCCAACAGAAAATTTTTAAAAAACTTTTCTCTTTTAATTTTTTAGGAATTGTCTTGGGATACTGACAAAATATATTTAAATTTTATACAAACGATAATTACACAAGTAAAAATGGCTAAACAAATAATTTTAGGAAGAAAATAATACAGTGCCCTAATTGTAAGTAGTTTCAATGAATCCTGGCCCGAAAAATTTGGTCCCAAAAATGTTACAGATTTGTTTATGTCTATCGCCTGGACTTTTGCTTTATAAAAATTAAGCATTCATTGTTGATCAATTAATTTTCGCAAGAACAATTAAAGCGTTAAAAAACATTTGCAAAAATCTTCCTATATCCCTATTTCATTGAAAAATACCTAGAACCAGAAACTTTTGCCCTTGATCTGGCAACACTGCTGCTAATACAATAAAAGCATAAAAGTCACAGTAACAGACAACCCTTACTGCACATGTCTTAGAGGTTAGTTCCATAATAAAAATAAAAAATTTATTTTGAAAAACTTTCATAAAGCTTCAAATAAAACACAAAAATTAGGTACACCATTTTTTTTGTAAAATGTTTACAGACTTGGAGATTTTTTTATAAGGAGAATGTATTGCGTATGCAGAGTTTTCATAAATGATTACAAGCTTCATGATCAGTAATTTTGTTTGGAATAGTCATTTTATTTTCTATGCGTTGGCAATTAAATTTAGGTGCAATGTTGGTTACCTAATTTGGTAATCACACTACAAACGGGTGAATAAAACTAATGAAAATCACAATTGTTAAAATATATTGAGAACTTCTGAAAATGTCTCTAAATAAGCGTTGGTAAACAATTGTGGACATAGATGACGCGCCTTTTTGTAGTAAATAGAAAAATTGCTATTTCAGTTTCGGGCTCTTCAGTTCTTCTTGAATTTTCATTACGTCTTTTATTGTTTAAGTGATTAAATATTTAAATGAAGTAATTTATTTTTCTGTACACTTACTTCTGTTTTTTCTTTTCTTTTTGTAAAAATACAGTTTGTTTGGTGTATATATATGTGTGTATTAATAAGTGCGAATAAACATACTGAAATGGCCCACAAAACAGTAACTAACTGCAATTAATTGCACCTCTTCTTTGCTGCATCTTTATGTAGGCACCTACAGCCATTTATGTCAACGGGGGCAGCCGAGCTATCGATGGAGTCAGTGGTTCCAAAAAGCTTTCTTTCGTACAAGAAAAATATAATTAATTTGCGAAATATTGTTTCTGCCGATCGAGTTTTCGCAGCTCCAAATGTCACCTTTAAATGAATAAACACTCTGTATACTAGTTTCTACTACAAACACAGAAGTAAATATAAATTGTTGAATTCAATAGGACAACTATTAAATTTTACTGCAATGAAAGTAATAAGTTTTTACTTACTTTTTATACATGATTAAAATTGTGAAAGTGTTTTGCATAAAAGTGAGAAGCACAATAATATAGTAAATCTCTATAATGCAATATTCGCCGTATAGATATAAAAAGTATTAAAAAAAGTAAAAAAACGTTGTCATTTAGGGAGGAAATAGAATCTTAAACAACGCTTAACAATATACACTAGTGGAAAAATTAAGGGATCAAAAAAAAATCTAAATTTTCGGCGATTTTTCAAATGGCTGTATCTTTGATAAAAATGGTCCTATTGGAGTAAAAAACAAAACAATTTGAAGCTTGAAGTTTCTAATTTTTGGATCTTGCAAAAAAAAATTTTCAAGTAACACGTATCGCGCAATCTTAATATCATCAAAAAAATTTTTCGAAATTTTTTTCGATCTTATTTTTGGTGTACGGACTTGTAGAGTCTACAAGGTCCTGGCATGGTTTTTTAGAAAAAAAAATTATGAAAAAATTTTTTTTTTTTAAATTTTTTCAAACGCTTTCTGCAATAAGAATGTAAAAAAATCAGGAAAAAAATGTTTTTTTAAATTTTTTTACAGATTATGAGCATTTAAAGGCAAAAAAACGTGATCCTTTAATTTTTTAAAAAATTCAATCGAATTAAACAAAAAAACGGCTTGATGGATCGAATTGAAACTCTGTAGGGCTTTTAGGGGTACAATGACCTGTAAAAGGCATTAGTCATTTTCCCAATATTCTCAATGTGGCACGTGACTTTCTAGAAGACCCCTAAAAGTCCTATTTTTTACAATTTTTCAGTCATGTTAAGGATAAAAAAAAATTTTTTTCTAAAAAACCGTGCCAGAATCTTGTAGAGAATTCATTCAAGTTTCTGAAACCCACCGTCGATTTTCTGTGCAACCATTGGTTTCTGAGATATCGATGAACAAAGAGAAAATGATCCATTTTCATTCAAAGTCCGATAGCTCAGGGAGAAATGGTCGTATCGAGACCAAAAAAAAAAAAGAAATTGAAGCTAAATGAACAACCTATCTAATCCATAAGGTGGTTAAGTTGGAAACATTTTTTTCAAGTCCGTACACCAAAAATAATATCGAAAAAAATTTCGAAAAATTTTTTTTCATGATATTCATTAAGATTGGGCGATACGTGTTACTTGATTTTTTTTTGCAAGATCTAAAAAATAGAAACTTCGAGCTTCAAATTGCTTTTTTTTACTCCAATACGACCATTTTTATCAAAGATTTGAAAAATCGCCGAAAATTTAGATTTTTTTTTGATCCCTTAATTTTTTCCACTAGTTTATTTTAATATCAAAATCCAGAATATCTGCTGAACTGATATATTGTGTATTAATTTAATTAGAACATCCCGTATCTCGAAAATAAAGAAATTTCTATAAAAAAATGACATAGTTTCACCTTGTATATCAGTGAAAATGTTATAGTATAAAATGCGCCTTAATGATATAGTAATTACTGAAGACATTATAGTTCGTGACATAAAAACTCCGCTCAAATGCACGATAAAAGGAATTTGATATCAAAGAAAGACTTTCACTTCAGCCATGATCGTACATGATGAGAATGGGTAACACTGATTTACGACCACTTAGTTTTGAATTCACGACATTTTCTGATAGTTACAATAAATTATATACAGGATGAGGTAGAGTGACAACTATAATATTCATGCATAGTATAATAAATTGTAAGACAATTTCTGAATTTAAATTTGTTTATTTGTTTATTTTAAATCTTATAGTTCTATTTAAAGATATTTTAGTTATATGAAAAAATATTTTAGTTGCATAAAAAAAGAACAAATATTAGGCAAAAAATGACAGAAGCAAAAAATACAATAGTTAAACCAATTTTCAAATAATCATTTAAAAAATTGAGATCTTAGATCGTGTTAGTAAAATTTTGTTACCTTAAAAAGTTATGGATCTTGACAAATTTTATTTTGTCTTTATAACGATGCTTTTTAATGATCCATTCTCATAATAAATAAAAATAGCATAATAATACATTTGCGTTTTCCTAAAAAATGTAACAAAAAATACATTAAAAAATACAAATATTCTGACTGAAACATGTATCTAAAAGAAAAAAAAAATAATCAAAAGGTATTAAAAAAATAGAATCCAATTTTAAAAAAGGCCATTAACTTTTTAAAGAAAAATTTTATTAAAGTAACTAATGTAAATAGATTTTATTTCCATCCACAGAAGTTAACTTTTAAAACATATCTCATTTGGCATGTTTCTTATTGGTTGTGAGGTACATTTTCCTCAATTTTTATATAACTTTGTGAAAATATAGTATATTAATATATAAATTAACAATCACTCTCAATTACTATGTTTATTTTGGTATCTTGTAAAAAATCTAAATTTTGCAAAATTACTTTCCGTAAACTTTTACAATCCTGAACAAAACCCCACTTTCATATAGAACTGTACTCCACAACGACAAATAGTGCGTATCATTATCGGCTTAATTTTGTTGCTGTCGTATTTTGGATAATTTAAACTGTCTACCACCCATTCAGTTGATGAAGTGGCAAAAAGGGTAAATAATATAGTATTTCGTTTAGGGTTTTATAACTTTTTAATAATACCTGTTGTAACTGTACTAGATGCGCCCCTGTGTACTTTTAAGATGGCTGCGTACAATTATTCACTTCGTTGCAATATATGTAAAAGGATCGTAATGTAGTACGGTTCATCTAATTCACTATTACAGGTAAATGACATTGATATTCACAAAGAAACAAAACTTTAAAAAAATTGTAATAAATACTTTTTACTAAAGACTTGAAAAAATTATAAAAAACGTTTCACATCAGAAATTAGTAAATTTGTTTATTTATTTTTTATTTAATGCATTTTATAAAACAGCAAAAAGTTTTTTAAAACAAACTAGTTTTACGTACAATAAGTAGCACATGCCTATTCACATATCAAAATTACTTGTTATTATGCAAAAATATGTATTTAAAAAAACACTCGAAAATATTTGACACTTCATTAATACTGACATCATAAAAATACGCTGACTAAAATAACAAGTCCCAAAGTCGTACAAAAGCAAACTATTTTTACAAAATTATATTCCATGGCAGTTTTGCTTCTGCCACTCCGTTAGTTCATACAGTTGCCTTAAAACGATAAGTAACAATTGGCAACACTGATAAATTCAAAAAGCCTCCAGTGGTGGCGTAAAAAAGAGTTTAAGACCATTTTGATTTAAAAAAAAATAATTCCAGATTAATATACATGTATATTACCTCTAAGAAACCGACCTTCCTTAAAATTACACCTTGTATAAAGAGTGTGTCCGTGTCACTACAGTATGGTGTGATAAAAGTTTTAATTAATCAAAATGTTTAATAAATAATTATCGACGATTTTTAGAGCTAAATTGTCACACAACTTGAACTACGACAATCTGAACAATTTTACCCGAGGGCAATAGGCTAGGAAATATAGAGTTGGATGCGACTTTTTGTTTCGGCAAGCTGAATTTATCACTATAGATGCTAAATATTATGTACAATAACATATTAGTTTCCAAAGTCATAAAAATGAGGGGGAAGATTGTTTACAGGGTGGTTAATTCTATAACTTTTTTCCGTTCATTTCCACGAGAAAACAGTGAAGTACTTTTTTTTGTCTTCAAAAAACCTACAAAACTAGCCCTCGAGCGTCAAAAAATATTAGAAGAAGTTTATTTATGACTTTTGAATTAAACATTTATAAACTGCTTTATTATTACCAGAACGTTTTGGCATCGCATCCTCTCATTTCTTATCACTGTCTAATAACTCAAACGAAATCTGGAATCGAAGTTGAATAGTTTACAAGTTATGGCCTTGGAAACAAATTAACTAATTATTAGTCTGGACGATCCCGAACATCTTCCACAATCGCACTGATTTTTTTCATGGTAGATTTCATAACAATTCATTGAAATCTATATATTTTTTTTAAATTTCAAATTTGCAACCTGTAATTTTTTTTTATTTTTAGCCTTAGTTGCAAAATGAAATATACGACGCACGCGCGTGATATAGTTATGTATTATTACATATTCGGAGAGCTTATGAAAAGAGCTTTAAGTTAAAAAAAAATCGTCAAGATTCGTTGAAAAACAACGGAGTTACAGACTGTCAAATATATTATTTTCAAGCAAATTTCCGCTTTTTTAACGGCAGGACTATGAATTATCGTCATTTTCTTCGGCCTCGCTGTCGTTCGCTTCCCCCACCCTTCCGCCGCGCCACGGCTCGTCGAAAATCAAGCGACCCATTTAGCATCTACAGTGATAAATTCAGCTTGCCGAAACAAAAAGTCGTAAAATGGTAATTTCCCAGCTCTTTTTCCTGGCCTACAAAATCGTGCAGGATGAACGAACGAAGTGTATAAAGCTTCTTAATATATACAATTAAATGCAGCTAACTTTTTACATAACGAATAGTACCAATCCATAAATTCGAAGGTACTTAACACATAACATACTTGATTTCTGTTATTTATGTCCGTCGATGGCAATAAATTCCAACGGTAAAATCAAATACACATGCCAATTATTACAAAAAAAAAACAATCGTTAACGAAGTTTTGAAAGCTGACGAAATCTTAATTAAAGTAATGTGTTTTTAGAAAACGGCCATATGGTGTAAACAAATATATCAAGACTAAAAAAGATAATTAAATGTCAACTCATAGACAGAGAAAGTCTTGCCGCAAATAATTATCACCTGTCTTTAATAGATTTTCAATTACTGTTATGCGGAGAATGTGACTGAAAGGGACAGTATTGAAAAATTCCCTCAGTTCCCACACTGAGAGAAATATTTCGGTGAAGTTTGGAAAAATTGTTTTATTATCTATCTAAAAGTTGGGACTTGTTATTTATTATATGACAAAGCAATCTATTGTACCTTCAACTGTAATTATTTGTCTCATTGAACGTATTTCATTCGTTTCTATTTCGTTAAGGATGCTACTGTAAAAAGGTACAATGCGTGGACAATGGTCACTTCTACAGAGACCCAAGGCGACCAGCTCACAAAATGTGGACAGCGGACGAATGCTCCAAGTATTTTCTGTGTCTAGAGGGAGAGGTTTTCGAGTTCAGGTGTTCTGCGGGTCTTCTTTTCGACGTCAACAGACAGATATGTGACTTCAAATTGAACGTGGACAACTGCGACATCACATCAGGTATATTACAGTTTTAAATTGGTGACATTCTAATAACAATACTTGTTCGCAGAAGTTATAATTCCAAAACCCCTACTAGATAAAGCCCAATGTCCTGAAAAGGATCAACTGGGGTGCGCTGATGGCACTTGCCTTCCACAAGACTATTTCTGTGACGGTTCATTGGATTGTCCAGATGGAAGCGATGAAGGATACTGCAATGCAAACGATGATCCTAACGGAGCAACTCCTTGCAACTCTTCTTGTATCTTGCCCAATTGTTTCTGCTCTAAAGACGGTAAGTGACAGATTGTGTCGAAGACTAAATCAAATTATTTCACTTCTAATTATATAGTACTTACTTACAATATCCAATTGCAAAGAGAAACCTAGAATTTAATCTAGGAACATGACAAAATCTTTTAAACTAATTAATTTTCATTTAATGTATTATTGACAATTTTAAAAAGAATATGATTTAAGACATTCGCCTGCAACAAATACCGTTACAATTAAAACAAGAAAGGAATTATTCCTGAAGTAATAAATAACAAACAAGAGTGGCCCCAGAGATGACCTTTGGGGAACCAATGAAGATTGTTGAAATTTACTTGTTTGGAAGTCATGATACTGTACAGACTAGTACCCGAAACAAGACTTGAACAAAGATAACCCTGTTAGTAGATTGTAGTCAAGAATTTAGAAAAATAGGTACATACAACTTCAACCTGGTTTCTCGTATCTAAAGCTTCAGCTATAAATTGGGTTTTTCAACAAGATTTGAGGTAGTTGAAGGAACTCTAATAAATCCATGTTGGTACAGAGATATCAATTTTCCATATTTATTGAATATTCTTAGATATAATTATAGAATTAAATGTAATTTTTAAATGTTTTGCAAAGCAAGGTTTGGTATCTTATTAAAAATGCTGAAATTAGATCAGGTTCTATTGTAAATTACCTTTCATTTTATTAATATTATGTCACATACTCAATAAGCTCGAAAATACAAACAGTATTAGAGTCAACAGAGTCAATCGAATGTATTACTATTTTGACTATGACAAGGTAAAAGCGAATCAGAAAAATGATTGGCAAGAGCATTGATAATATCAGCAGGATTATTTGATGGAAATGAGGTATAACTACGAGTAGATCTTGAATTGGCACAAGACCCAAACCTTCTAGGATTTATGAGAAAGATCACCCTCAAATGAATTTAAATAGTTTTTGAAGGCCAAACAATGCGCGGCCATTTCGTTTGGACTTCATTTGTTTTTCTACTATCATTTTCGAAAAATTTATAAAAAATCGTGCAATTTTTGTATTTCACATTTTTTATAACTCTAAAAACAAAAGGTTAATATAGTGAATCACACTGTACAATACATTTTCAGGTACCAAGATCCCAGGGAATCTACATCCTTCCCAAGTACCCCAAATGATCGTCCTAACCTTTGACGACGCTGTAAACGATGAAAACTGGGAACTTTACAGTAAAACTTTGTTTCCACCAGACCGCCAGAATCCCAACGGTTGTCCCATACGAAGCACATTCTTCGTCAGCCACCAATACAACAATTACCAGTACACACAGAAGCTTTGGAACGACGGTCACGAGATTGCAGTACATTCCATCACGTAAATACGATACATTTTTACCATAAACATCTACATGGAGTGATACATACATTTTTTTTATTAGACATAGGGGTCCTGAAGACTGGTGGTCATTCAACGCAACCATTGAGGACTGGTTCGACGAAATGGTTGGTCAAGCGAATATCTTGAACAGGTTCTCTAGAATCAAAATGGAGGACGTACGGGGGCTAAGGGTGCCTTTCTTGAGGGTAGGGTGGAATAGACAGTTCTTGATGATGAAAGAGTTCGGTTTCCTCTACGACAGTTCTATGGTGGCCCCTTTTTCAAATCCTCCTTTGTGGCCTTATACCTTAGACCATAAAATGCCTCATAAATGTACAGGTATGAGTTCCAATAAGAAAGTTTGATCGTATCCTGTTTATACCTAAAACACACTTTGGGTGAGTTGCAAAAATACTGGGGTAGTTCATAGTTCAAGTATTTTTCATCATCTCAACCCAGTTTTTTTTATGAATAGACGGAGCACTCTGTGTATAAGAGTGTCTAGAGTCTGAAGTCATACAGAAGAAACTATTTACTTAACAATGTTTTAGGAAATAAGCAACTGTGTCCCTCGAGATCTTATCCAGGAGTGTGGGAGCTACCTATGAATCAGTTAGAAGTTGGTGACTTTACTTGCGCAATGGTAGACTCTTGTCCTCCAAATCTATCAGGAGATGATGTGTACAAAATGCTCATACACAACTTCAAGAGACATTACTTGAGCAACAGGGCACCTTACGGGTTATATTTCCACTCCACCTGGTTCAAAAAGAGTGAATATCTCCACGCTTTTCAGGTGAATATTTTCATTTTATTTGTAGAAACCACACAAAATTTCCCCGACTACATGTACTATTCATTTTTCTTGAAAATTCTTGTAAATTTCAGAATTTCACGCGAGACGTTCTACAACAGCAAGACGCCTGGTTTGTTACCAATTGGCAGGCGCTGCAGTGGATAAAGAAGCCGAAACCTTTGGACCAACTTCAGAACTTTGGACCCTGGGGTTGTAGGAAGAAGCTAGACAACTCAGAGGTGGCTTGCAGCATTCCAAATATATGCAAGCTGCACAGCAGGGTTTTTCAACAAGACAGATACCTCTATACGTGTACAAAGTGTCCACAGAAGTATCCCTGGATAAGAAACGAATTTGGACTAGATTGAGGATAGTTTAGGATGTGCAATATTCTGACACGTAATTTATTTATTGTTTTAATGTGTTGTTATTTTTTTGTATTAAAGATTTATGTTAATTTAAAGTAGTTTCAATTGCAATGCTTGTGAACTCAAAACATAAACAATAATAAAAACAGAAAATAAACAAATAGAAAAGGGACACATCCCTGCAACCTACGCCACTGATCAGTTATGCAATATACATAATTTGGCCACGGTTTGATAAACTGTAAAAAGATTATTCGTTTAAAGTTAATGTGTTGGCGAGACACCTTCAATAAAAACGTCGACAAAAATTGTTATTGTTCAAATAAAAATTAATAGCGTACTAATTGTCACATTCAAAACTACTTACATAATCATGATTAGGCACAAATTCTCATTATATAAAAACGTTTGTGGCTACCAATAAAGATAAGCGAGTCTACAGTAGTATTAGCGAACCAAAATAACAATTGTCTATTGAATTTAGGACTATGTGTGGAGTTAAATTAATAGTTGTTTTAATGTTAACAAATTTGAGTCTGGTGGAAAATTTTAAGGAAGGTAAGTAACTTTAAAGTTATCCAGGCAAAAAAACTGTACCTACGTACCTGTGTGTTCAAGTTTACAATTAGTAGTACGAGTTTTATGGCTTTGTAGGTTAAATTTTTATTCTGTTGACAACACCACGCAGTGAAACGTACCTATGCCAGTGTCGGCGCATGAACAAACGAAGCAAGGACTGTACATTTTATTTTTTCCGTTTAGGGAATATACAGGGTGTTCCGAAATTCATGCAACAAAATTTGGTCACAGATTCTTAAGACAAATTTACGGGAACCGTATTTTTTATTTTTGCCAACTGGCCCCCTCTTTTGGAGCTACAGCCCCCTGAAGTCCGCCCTTAAAAATACTCTTTTTTTTATATCTCAGCACCCTGTTGTAAGAGAATCACACACAGGGGTTTTATGATATGTGGAATCTAATGGAGCTACGTTTTTTGGCGGGGAACCCCCTTAAGACAATTTTTCGTGGGCCCCCTTATTTTTGGAGCCAAAAAAATTTGGTCGCATATTTAAATTTCTTAAAAATTATCAGTCCACTAGAAAGCCATTATATTTAGAACCCTTTTGTCTCTTTATGCTTTTTTCGTAAAACGCAATGTTGTCGAGAAAAATGTCAAAATGTGATCGAATGCATATCGTGATTCGCCATTTTCCTCAAAAACATTGCATTTTACGAAACAAACATCAAGAGACAAAAAAGTTTCTAAATTCAATGGCTTTCTAGGTAACTAATAATTTAAAAAAAAAATAAATTTGCGACCAAATTTTTTTGATTCCAAAGACAAGGGCCCACGAAAAAGTGTCTTAAGGGGGTATATCCCCAAAAAGCGTAGCACTGTGAGATTCCACATGTCATAAAACCCCTGTGTACCAAATTTAGTGATTCTCGTACAACAAGGTTTTGAGATATAAAAAAGACTTCTTAGAGGCATATTTCAGGGAGCTGTAACTCCGAAAGAGGGGGCCAGTTGGCAAAAAAAAAAAATACGGGTCCCCTAAATTTGTCTTAAGAATCTATGCTCAAATTTTGTTGCATGAATTTCGGGACACCCTGTATATGTTTTTATATCAGTATAGAATTTGGTTTCGGTGATTATTTACTATAATGTAAAACTTTCAAAAATACAGAAAACTTATCTACCCCCCTATTTTCCAGTGTCGGTAGATCGTAGTTTTCGAAAATATATATTTTTTTAAATTTTGACTTGTTCTCGTCACACAACAGCCGAATTCTCAGTGTTTATAATATTGTTCGGCTTATACATCTTTTAAAACATATCATTCCCATGGGAACATATTTTCTGAATTATGAAAAAAAAAGAAATATATTTTATCTGCTCCCACTATAGTAAATTAGTAACATTTATAATTATTCCTCTGGCGTTCATTAATTCTCACATTTTCCTCAAAATGATTTGACCGCTCCATTTCAGTCACTGGAGGCTCCATATTATCTGACTGATCCATTAAAACAGCATAATGCGACGTACTGCTAGAACCTGGAGTTGAAGTGTTATTGCAAAAAATCCTGCTGGCTATTTCATTTTTGTTACTTAAACTGACTGAGGTTAGGTTAACTGATCAACTCCTGTATTAGCCAGTAACGTTGCCGATGTTCTTCGGAATGAATGGCCTGTATATGTTTTAGGATGTTCTAGTTTCAAAAACTGTGCAATCTTATTAGGAATCATAGAAATGGTATTTTTGCCGACTGGTTGGTTGTAACATCTATCTGCTTTAGTTTTAATTTCCAATCTAATCTTGATATATTTCTTGAGAATTTCTAGGTGAGAAACAGGACCCAGACGAGAAGTAATTGTAAACGTACGTGACATGCCATTTTTAGAATCTGGAATTGTAACTACAATAATGTCATCGAAATTTTTGAAATTGACGTTGTGCAAAGTAAGTTTGCATAACTCATCAGAATGCCTAAGACCGTCAGTGCGTCACTACCTCCATTAGCAAATCTGTGTTATCGGGTGCCTGAACGAGAAAATCGTTGATTTGTTCTCTTGTAAAAATGTTTGACTTTTTAGGTGTCTTACGTTTCAAAAATGCTCTCAGCTTGGGGTATTTTGATATATCCACGTTCTCCTCTATGAAAATAGTTGACTTAATCATTTGATATTCGCTCCACAAACTGGCCGGTGACTTTAAAGTTCTTCACTTCTCCATGAAATATGTTAGCAGTGACATTTCAGAAACACCAGTATTTTTGTTCTGGCTCCACTCTTTGAAATTTCTATATGCTCTGCACTTTCTATTTGAAAATCACTCATTTAGAAATAATAATTCGAAACCAGTAAAATTGCAACTTTTATGTAGCTTTGTTTATAAACACCTCAGGAGCGACAAAATCCAAACAACCAAGGCAACTTTGCAAGATTTCGGAAAATGTCAAAATGAATTGATTAAGAAATGTCAAAAAATAAAACCTAATATTTATGTCGTGAACCATAAAGAACTGTGGGAGCAGATCAAATGTTATACACCACGCAGCAGTTACGTATAATTTACCCCTATTGGCAGCCCTCGCTCCGCTCGGGCGCAAAATCGTCCTCGACTGATAAATAATACTTACCTCCTTTGTGGTGTAAATAAGTATATTTTAATATTATGTTTATATAATCCCTTGGCATTAAATCAGTCATTACTATTTCATGATGTCATTGGACGGTCCTTCGTCTGTATCATCTCCTGAAATAAGATTATTAAGTACCACAAATTTATTTTTATGGACAACAGTTCTATTGAAAAAATGTGTTGGTAAATTGAAAGAAATATATTTATATTATTTTAACTATTATGTTTATTTGGCCAGTAACTTATTTTTATAATTGAACGCAGCAAATAAATGACATATTATATGAAAAGTTAACCCTAACCTAACTTTATACAGATAAAATTTTACATTAGGTTAGGTCAGGTTAAGTTATTATGTAATAATATAAATCAGATGTTTTATAAATTTTTATTTATTTAAAAAACTTAAGCCCAGTACTTTGAGTCTCGGTTAAGGCTTGATTAACTAATCAGGCGATTAGACTGTGATTTTCATTTATAAAATAAATCGGTATATGTACAGTCTAATCGCCCGATCAGTTAATCAAGCTTTAATCGAGACTCAAAGTACCGGGCCTTAACCTTGCATGTAACTTTATATAGATAGATAGATAAATTTCAGGGTACTCAGGTAAGTCTGATTTTATATGTTATATAAATACAAATTTAGCCTTATATAGGCCTTTTTTAAATAGGCCCATTTAGTTTCCAAAGTTCGATTAGGTCGGGTCGTTTATATTTATTAAATAAATAAAAATTTAACTTCATGTAAAATAGAATCCTGAACATTGTTTTCCTCGAAAACGTTTAACTGCAGAAAAACAAATTCAGATTTGTGTACAGCACCTAGAAAATACTGAAGTAGGCCAAATTTTATGCATGTTTGATTGAAATCTCCATCAATTATCAAGTCTCTCACATTGCCAAAGTTGTGTAACTATTATTGCGCTTAGTTTATACTAACAATCAAAGGATTATGTGGGAGAAGAACCGGCATATTACTATTATATCGTTGTGTATTTTTTTTAGATCAGGCTCACTGGAAGTCATTAGGAGAGGAAGAATTACAGAGAGCGTTGAATAAAAAAATCACAGAAGGCGTTGCAAAGAACGTCATTCTGTTCATAGGGGATGGAATGGGCCCTACGACAGTTACTAGTTCCAGAATTTACGGGAAAGGAGAAAGCGGACATTTAACGTGGGAAAAATTTAACAATATAGGCGTAATAAAGGTATTTAGAAATAAATGTTAAGTATCAGTTAGTTAATAATTTATTTAAATAATATATTTTTTAATGTGTTTATTTTTGTAGACGTATTCTGCCAACAAACTGGTTCCAGATTCCTGCAGCACCGCCACAGCCCTCTTCTGCGGAGTCAAAGCGAACCACAAGACAGCCGGTGTGGACGCCACTGTCGAAGTAGACGACTGCGAAGCGTCCTTGGTGCCGGAAGCCCGATTGGACAGTTTGATAACGTGGGCTCAGCAAGCGGGAAAATCAACAGGTAACAGAATAACCAAAAATAGCAGTTGCAGCTAAAAAAATTATAATCGGTACAACCTTTTACCGACCAAAACAAGAAAGATTCGTAATAGATACCCTAGCGGACATTTTAAATTAGTTTGATAGCTATTTTGAAACGAATGTTACTAGAAGTTACCAATCTGGTTCCCTCTAGCGAGAAACTGTGGCGGAAGAATCAATAACGGTGTCGTGCATTCGAGCAAATACTGCGAAAAGTGTGGCTGTGTGTGCGAGAGAGACAAGTATCTCAGTACATGCTGTCTCACTCTGGCACGCACGCCCTGCGGGTGCCAATGAGCGCGAGCATTCATTTCCAACCAATCGCGTGCGTGCTGGAGTGAGACAACATGTACTGAGATACTGTCTGTCTCTTTCGCACACCCAGCCACACTTTTCCCAATGGCATGCTACCTCGAGTAATCGCCAAGTGTCGCGCGGAGTATTCTACAGTTCTCTGTATTAAGGAAGCAGAAATTGATATATTAGTTAGCTAGTTAACTTATCATGTAGTAGATAGCATGATTATAAAGTTAATTCATTCCACGTGATAAAATTTAACGCAAGTAAAATAACATAGACGTATTATTGTTATGGTTTAGTTTTAGTATCAAACTATGGTTAACAAAATAATTTAAAATTTATTATGTCACTTTGGCACAACTTCAAGAGTTGCTTAGCGCGGATACGCCTCCACAGTTAGGAACTTTGCATTGAGTACCATGACGCATACTCCTAGACCAAGTAAATTAAATTTTTTACTCGAAAAAAGTCCTATCCGCGAGATTATTGTAAAATTGTCTAAAGAAACATAATACAAGACATCTCTCATCTCGTGAGTCAATCACTTTTATTAGCTAACTTTTCTATTTAAACAAATAGTGACTCTCAGACAGCTTATAGGGAGTAAAATTATCTACAAAATGAGACCTGTTAAATTAAAGTCGGTTAATAAACAAAAAAGTTATTGCAAAAAAAACAAGAAAAGTGCCCATTTTTTAATTTGTTTATAACTATCGCATTTATTGTTAAAATTTTATAAAACCTATGACAAGTTGAGGGTTTTGTCATACTTCAGAAGTGTGCCAAAAGTGGGCGCTGTAAGTGCATTAGTTTTTGCACAATTCTATTTATTTATAACGGAGGCTCAAAAAGTTATGAACTTTAAGCCTCTGTATAGGCGTTAATTTTCAACCAAACATGATTCTGAAAGCGTCATTGTAATCTTAAAGACGCAATTAAGCGACCTATTAAAAAATATCACCGTTTTTTTGACATTAACATTCTCAAATTGTGCATTAAAAAACCGTGCGTTTTTCGCTTATAAACAATTTGAATAACATTGTTGCTATTTACGCTCACCGAAAATAAATGCAATGGATAGCTGGCAAAAAATACAGTTTTAAAATAAAAAAAGTACCCTCTACGACCAACAAGAGCCAAGATAAGATTTTTTTAAAAAACGTAGCGCCATTGTTTATAAATATTAAGACTTGAATTTTTCGCAAAATACAGTTTAAATTGATGCCCGCTGTAAATTTTGCAATATCTCGGCTTTTATTCATCGTAGAAACTTATTTTTTTTAAACTGGGGTAGCTCGACGAAAAAATAACAATGGGTATATTTTCGAATTCGTAGAATATCCCTGAACCCCAGAAAATATACTTTTATACTCATTTTTTTTTTAATTTTCAAATATGTCACAAAAATTATTGTTAAACGAAATATTAATTAAAATTTCAATTTCGGAATTATTTTACTATTATTAAATAAATAAATGAACCTATCATTAATTTAAAATTATCTTTTACATATTAAGGCAAAGTAAACTTGTTTTTTCAATATTTTGTTAGCTAATTAATTACGATTTAAATGTAAAATTAAAGTAAAAATTCACAAATTATTTTCAAATTTTATAACTATATCCCTGTCAAACCACTGTTGTTCAAACTTTAAGTGATGAGAGGAAATGGATCTCTTTTAAAGTGACTTGAGGACTATTAAAAGAAATTTCTGACCCTTCTGGTGTTCCCCTACTTCTTAATTGTAAATGTAAATTGTATCGTTTGTCTAAGATTGCATTATTTGTTCCTTCCAGGAATACCCATTCTGTATTTATTCAACTGACGCTTGGAACAAATCGGAACAGTGTATATATCCACCTTAGTTTAATTAAAACCTAACTTTTAAAATTCGGGGGAAATATAAATGTTTTAATAAGAGATTGAGAATACACAAGCAATACATATTCTGTCAACAAAGTATCCGGAATTCGTCAATAAAACACAATATATTCCATTATCAACAAAATTTATGTTATCTCCTTCAAAATGAGCTCCATTTGAATACACTTTTTCCATCGAATAACCCAGTCGTCAAAACACTTTTGAGACGCATATTCCGGTATGCATTTCAACTCCTTCAGCGATTTTTGTTTTATGGCTTCTGACTCAAAACGTGTTCCAAGTGGCAATTTATGATTGGTCAAAAATTCATTGATAACTGTTACTATGTTTGATGGTGCATTATAGTAATGCAAAATCCAAGAATTGGCCTTCCATCTTTTGCGACGGATACTCTCTTTCAAACGCCTCATAACGCCCAGATAATATTCTTTGTTGACGACTTTGATTTTTGATCAACTGTGACGTGCTTTTTTTGTCTCGGCTCATTAGAAAAGCGCCATTCCGAAGCTTGTTGGTTCGTTTGCATATCAAACTCGTCACCCGTTATGATGCGTTGTATGAAGGTACAGTTCGAATTAGCTCGTTCAAGCATGTCTTCAGCAACATGTTTGTGATGCTCTTTTTGAAGAAAATTCAGCTCTTTTGGAACCAGCCGTGCTGCGACACGTTTTATACTAAACTATCAACTAAATGGTGCAAACTGATTCGTGAGATATGTTTAGTTCATATGCAGGCTCTCTCAAGCACCATTTCCTTCACTTCTTCAGTTGAAGACGTTGAAGGACGTCCAGAACGTGGCAAATTATCAACCACTTCTCGACCATGTTTGAAGGCTTTGTAACATTCGTATGCTTCAACTTTCGATAAAACTGAATTACCATACGTTTTCCCCCCAACATATTCAACTATTCAGCACAAGAAATTCCGTTGGTAGCACAAAATTCTAGGCAAACTCTTTGTTCAATAACATTATCCATAGTAAAAATCGTGAAACACACTTTAGGTGGGCTGACAGAGTTAACAGCTGTGAACAAACTACTTAACAGATCGCGCTCGAGCTTCACGTCAGAGTAGAGTACAGTGCTACCAACTTTCCATCAAAATAGAAATTTAAATCTACTTTACGCAGACGTAGAATTTTTAAAAGACAAATTCCGGATACTTTTTTTGACAGAATGTACTTATAGTCAATTTGAAAGCAAATATAACTATGAACTTATGTGCTCTACACAAACTGTTATTTTGTTTCTAATATTTTGAATAATGAATCCTTATAATGACCCAATGCAAAATTATATAAATTCAGAAATTGCAGAATTGAATAATTTAGTGTTGAACAGTAGCAGGATATTTTGCGGTCGTTGAAAAAAATTAAACTCTTAGCTTAATGATGATGGTATTCCAACATTTTCACTCGAGACTTTGCAATATATCTTGTAATGCTTTGGCAGATTCGTTTAATCTCGTATTGGTATTTTCTCTTCTATCTAAAATTGTTACGGTGTTTAAGAAAGGCGAATTACTATCTATAAATGTTTTGAAATGCTTTATATTTTTTTCATATCACTGAGTATCAACAGAAATTTTTTCAAGATCGATCGGTAGTAACTAATTTATTTTGTTTAACTGAGTTTGTTTCTTCTACTGATGAGGGGTGTCAATCCGATGTTATTTACACAAACTTTTCAAAAGCCTTTGATAACGTTAACCACGGGATATTTAATTGCGTTTTTTTGGCTTTCCTGTGCATTTATAAACCTGATTGAATCTTATTTCTCCAACAGATGTCAATATATAATGTATCGAGGTCATAAATCTACAGATAGGAGCTACTTCAGGAGTACCTCGAAGTTCTATCCTTGGTCCACGTTAATCAATCTATTTATAAATGATATAGTTAATAATTTAACGGTAAATATTAGAGGAATTCTACTACTCAATATTTGCAATATTTACAACAACGTGTCCACTTTTACTGACATGTTTGTTGTAAAACAAAATAAAACAGAACACTCTTTTCTTTGCACAACATTTTTGACCTGCATTTTAATTTTTGTTTTGTTGTTAGTAGTTTTTTGTGTGTATCATATTCAATTTCGTTATTGTATCTATGTTTTTATTTATATTAGTTTAATCTTGTCTATTCTGTTATTGTTCCGAACCCTATTCAGGTTTGTATTTTTATGTTTGTGTCAAATGGAGAAATACCCATAAATAAATTTCAGAATCTATCGAGTGGAAGACTTAGCTTCATCTCCCCAAGACGAATCAAACGAAGCGTTATTCACTTCTCTACGATCCCATCTACGTAACTATCATCAAAGTTGATCAGAAGCGCCAATTGAAGAGTAATTTTTTATGGTTCTTGCACAATTTTAGTTTTCAGTCAATATTTGGCTCATTCCAATTGGTTTATCCGTTTGAAAGTTACGACCAGAGAGATCGTTTCATATTTTCTTATACCTCAATTTCCAGGATGACCCACCTACACAAACCCTTTTATAGATGTGTACATATAAAACATATTAACATCTTCAGGGTTCGTGACCACCACCAGAGTGACCCATGCAACTCCCAGTGCTCTCTACGCCCACATTCCCAACAGAAACTGGGAGTGCGAGAGTAAAATCCCCGCAGCTTCTTCGAGCTGCAAGGACATAGCAAGGCAACTAATCGAAGACTCGCCCGGCAAAGAAATAAACGTAAATCGTATGTTACTGTGGTAACTTCGTGAAACAGCAAACTATTTTAGGTAATCATGGGTGGTGGAAGACAGTGCTTGCAGTCACAAGTGAATGGTTCAGACGCTGATCCTATAGATACTTGGTCCTGCTACAGTGAAGACGGTAGAGATTTGATTGAAGACTGGAAGGCGGACAAAGCGAACAGATCAGTGTCTCACCAGTTTATAAGCGATAACCTAGAATTAGAAAATGTAGATCTTGACGCAGATTTTACTTTAGGTGAGGAAAATGTATCTATACAAGAAGTTTTTCTGTAATTGTATATCAAACTTTTTGAATATTTTTTGTAGGTATATTTGCGAACGGTCATCTAAAACTGGATTATGAAAGAGACACTGGGCCTAACGGAATGCCATCTTTGACCAATATGACGGAAAAAACTATCAGGCTGCTGCAGAAAAATAGCAACGGTTTCTTTTTAATGGTAAGGTAATTCAGGTAATTGGAATATTCTGTTGAACTGATTGAAATTGATTATACAATTCAAATAAGATCCACTTCTTATTTGTGGAAGGGCGAAATGGGCGGTGACTATTAGACGCCTTCATTATAGCCATCTTTCTCTATCGCACGGATTTCTATGACTTTCTTTATCGCTCTCACGTAACGGCCGATGAACCATGGGGATTTTCCGACTCTGTATTTATTGATGTATTTATCATGTATTTATACAGGGTTCCCCATATTAGACTATGCAGTTTAAAAGTGGAATAAAAACTTTCTGATCAAAGTAAATTAACTTTTTAATGGACTAATATGTAGCTAATTTTATGGGATTTATAACCAAAATAAATAATAAGTCAATTTTTAAAGATCATGTCTTCCAAATGCCCTCCTTCGACTTCAATGCAATTTTGCATTCTAAGTTCAAAATTTTGCATCACTCGACGCAGCAAATCTCCATTTATTTCTGCAATTTTATTTTGAATCTGCTCTTTCAACTCCAGAATTGTTGCTGGACGACTTGCATAAACTTTTTGCTTCAGGTATCCCCAGAGAAAAAAATCTGGGGCCGTTAAATCGGGAGATCTCGGGGGCCAATTCAAATTTCCAAATCGGGAAATTATACGGCCATCAAAAAAATCTCGCAAAATCCTCATAGTGTTTCTGGCTGTGTGAGCTGTAGCTCCATCTTGTTGGAATAATATGGCACCATTTAGTAGTCCCCGTCTAGTTAGTTCGGGGATAAGAAACGTTTGCAACATGTTTATGTAGCGCTCGGAATTAACTGTAACAGGACGGTTATTTTCATCCTCAAAAAAATAAGGACCGATAATTCCAAATGATGCTACACCACACCACACAACGACTTTTAGACTGTGGAGGTTTTTGGTAAACAGTTCGTGAGGATTTTCTGCTCCCCAGTACCTAAAGTTTTGCTTGTTAACAACACCGTCCAAATGAAAATTTGCTTCGTCGCTCATTAGCAAATTATGTATTCCTCCATGGTGCTGATTTAAAAATTCTTGACAAAATGTCAACCTCGCTTCTTTATCTGTATCACTGAGGTGATGCGCCATTTGGTATTTATAGGGGTGAAATTTTAAATCTTTATGCAGAATTCTGTGGAGACTTCCCTTGGATATTCCTAGGGCAAGTGATTGCCGATTAGCAGATCTCTTAGGGCTTCTTGTGAAGGCAGCTCTCACTCGTTCAATATTTGCAGGCGTACGCACCGTTCTTCGACGTCCAGGTTTTTTAATGTTTTGCACAGAGCCATTTTCACGCCAATGACGAACCCATGCCGAAATTGTAACGCGTGTTGGTGCATCGCCCCTATTATTATTTCCAAACTGCCGTCGAAATGCACGCCGAACTTCTTCCACTGAACCAGTTCTAATGTAGACTTCCACGGAAAACACACGCTCTTGAATTGAATAATTCATAACGCAATGAAAATTGTTAAAAAATGAAAATTAAATTAAGTTGTGACATTTGTGACTAAAACAATGAAGTGTTTACTTTTGTCGTTGCTTAGAGACAGGCGCCTACTTGTTAAAATGTGATCCTAATGGTGTAGCATCATTTGGTAATATTGGTTTGATTTGCTTCGTCGAGTAATGCGAAATTTTAAACTTAGAATTCAAAATTGGATTGAAGTCGAAGGAGGGCATTTGGAAGATATGATCTTTAAAAATTGAATTATTATTTATTTCAGTCATAAATCCCATAAAATTAGCTACATGTCAGTCTATTAAAATGTTCATTTACTTTGATCAGAAAGTTTTTATTCGACTTTTAAACTGCATAGTCTAATATGGAGAACCCTGTATAAAAACCAGAGGTAGGTATTTGGGAAAATCACGTTTTGATTTAAAATTCACCACCCTGCATATATTCTTATTTTGATCATCTAAATTCAAATTTCAATTTTTGTCAATTAAACCTTAAACACCCCGTATCTAAAAACAAAGTTTGAGCATACCCCATCCCAACTGGGTCGATTATTAAAGTTTCTAAATTAGAAGCTCCAGATATTTAAGAAAACAAACACAAATGGGAGTTATGTAAATTATTTGAGAGGGCAATTTTCTTTCTGCGTAAATTTCGCTCGAGATGAAATTAAGGGAATAGAATTAACGATAGTTTTTCTCCTCCTAGGTGGAAGGGGGGATGATAGATTTCTCCCACCACCGAGGCCACGCCAGGCAAGCGCTGGACGAGACGGTCGCCTTCAGCGATTGTATCGAGAGGGCCCTGGAGATTACCGACCCCTCGGAGACGCTGATAGTGGTCACCAGCGACCACTCGCACTCTATGGTCTTCTCCGGCTATCCAGACAGAGGAAGCAGCGTCTTATGTAAGGAAGTTCACTAGGACGTGTCAAATTTTCTCTAAAAATGCATTGCCGCAAAATCAGATCGGAGGAATAGGATACTTTGTTCTGTTTAATTTTCATGAAAAAGATTGATAAAAAATTATACTCATTCTTGGTCAAATTTCTATCGTGAAAAATACCTCTGCCTGTTGATATACAGAGTATTTCATTTAAAACTTACTTTCTGAGTATAATGATATTATTTTTTGATGACAAATATTTTGAAAAGTGAAAAACTGTTATATTCTGTGGAACTTTTGTAATATAATAAATTCCGAAAATTCTCCTGTTCCACAAATATTAGGTACATTAAATTATTAGTATTATTTTTTATTATATTTTGGATCATAGAAGCTTTGGAACTTTGTCATATTAAAATCTCCAGATTAAAATACTAATAAAAATCAGTATCCAGGTTCTAGTTTGAAAGGGAATTATTTTAGTTCAGTGCTTAAGCCTTCAAAAATAGTAAAAAGTGAAAAAAAAATTATAGTAGGAGGAAACCCATTGGAAAAGGAAGGGAATATAACAGAAATGAACAGAAAAATAATTTACGGGCGATCTGAGGTCGGGAAGGGGAAGGGGGTGAGTTTTTAAGGGTAAAAAACGGTTTATCTTGATTTCCGGAAAAACTACAAGTCTTATGGAAAAAAGTTAAAGGGCAAAGTTGTAGGTAATAAAAAGATCTGCAACTTTTGTATTTACACTTTTTTCACATAACCTCAAAATTTATGTGAAAAATTCAAATAACCAAGTTTTTGGTTTTTTATTTTTATCTTTTACAAACAAATTTTTTTTTCACGAAATTTGGTGAAAACTTACCTATTTATGTCCCAAACACGCTGTAATTTTTTTAATTTGATATATTTATTTTTTCACCTTATTTTTACTTAATATCGAAAAAGCACCCTAATTTTCAATCGAAAATTCTCACGTCAAAATATCTGCTTTTTTAAAAACGTCGGTGGGCTTTTTCTTCGTTGAAATCTCTCCTTTCTGATGGTGTAAAAAAAATATACATTACTATGTAAGTTTTCTCAGGAAATGCAAAGAAACGAATTAGAATCCGAAATTTTTTTTCTAATTAATATGTACAATTTTGAGCTATTTATTAAAATTTACACTTTAATTACTCGAAAAACGTAAGATTCTGTGTTACATTGATAAACAAAAAAATTACAAGTCGAAATATACTATTATAATTAACAACCAAATAAGTTAATAAAGTTAATATTTAATAAGACATCTACAATATTTTGAGAAAGTTGTAGAATCTTCTTTCGTTTCTTTGCATTTCCTGAGAAAACTTACCATAGTAATGAATATTTTTTTACACCATCAGAAAGTAGAGATTTCAACGAAGAAAAAGCCCACCGACGTTTTTAAAAAAGCAGATATTTTGACGTGAGAATTTTCGATTGAAAATTAGGGTGCTTTTTCGATATTAAGTAAAAATAAGATGAAAATTAAATATTTCAAATCAAAAAAATTACAGCGTGTTTGGGACATAAATAGGTGTTTTCACCAAATTTAGTGAAAAAAAATTTTTTTTGTAAAAGAAAAATAGAAAACCAAAAACCTGGTTATTTGAATTTTTCACATAAATTTTGAGGTTATGTGAAAAAAGTGTAAATATAAAAGTTGTAGATCTTTTTATTACCTACAACTTTGTCATTTAACTTTTTTCCATGAAACTTGTAGGGAACCAAGGGAAACCGTTTTTTACCCTTAAAAACTCACCCCCTTCCCCTTCCCGACCTCAGATCGCCCGTAAATTATTTTTCCTTTCATTTTTGTTATATTCTCTTTCTTTTCCAATGGGTTTCATCCTACTATAATTTTTTTTGGTTTCAAAAATTATCGACCCTGGTCTATTTGCTTTTTATTTTAACGAAAAATGATGATCAGAGCAAGCTGCATGATCTGCACATTTTTTTGCAGATCTTAGACCTGAGTAGTTTTAAACAAAGAAACCCGTAAAAGTAAAAAACAGAATTACAGAGTTGGTTAAAGTTTCGTATATGCAGCGTGTTCAGATTTGATCTAGGACAATCCTGTTAAATGAATCATGCGATTTTAATGATTTGTTATAAAGGGTATTCAGTAAATGATGGTATCACTTTTAACAGATGATAGAAAAATTAAATTTAAGCAAAAAGTTTCATGGGAACATTGTGGCTTACTTTCCGAGATTTAAGGTGTTAGAGTAAAAAACAGAAAATTTGATATCCCCGAAAGTACATTTTTTCCAGAAACATACCCAAATTTTTTTTTCCTTATAAAAAGCTCTCTTTTTTCTAATAAACTTTTATTAGAGAAATTTTTCTGTATTACTACCCGTTTAAAAGTTATAAGCAATATCGTCCTAAAGAGTCTCAAAAGAAATACCTACCACCTAGAAACCACATTAGCGGTGGAAGGATCAAGTAGTCGTTGGAAAATAATTGAATTGGGTATGTTTCTGGAAAAAATATAATTGATGCCGTCATTAGTCGTTTCTGTCAAATCCCAAAGATAATACTTTCGATTGAAAATGAAGCTTACCTCATCCCATTTAACACCACGTGTCTCAAATTTTATTTAAATTTTTTGTATCCTCACTGTAGGCCCATACTATCGAGTTTGAGACACCTTGTATAAGAAATAGGTTAGCCATACTTAGTATACATTTTCACAATATTTCCACTGGCGGAGATATGGGTAACTAATATCATAAATATGGCAAAGAAAGTTGTATCGCCCTGTACACTAATAAATTAGAGAGCAGATCTCAACGCATTCTTCAATTATACAAAATTGCTTTTTTCTTCAAAAGTATACTGTACCTCTATCATAACTGTATTTTGAATTGTTTCTTCTTCATCTCTAAAAAAACTGCAAATATGATTTAGTCGATTTAGTCATTATTTTTCAGCTACTATCGAGTCAGCGATGGATCAAGTGCCATACACCTCGCTTCTTTACGGGACAGGTGGACCAAATAATTACCAGTTCGTAGTCGAAAACGGCACAGTTGTCAGACCAGATCCCACGATTGAAGACACGGAAGACTTCACCTACTCCCAGCAGGCCGTGGTTTTGACAGATGAAGTCACGCATAGCGGGACAGATGTCTTAGTTTATGCAAATGGTAACTGTAGTGTAGTAGTTCTCTTTTACGCAGGGTGTAATCTGGAATGGGGGTCATATTGATACGCAGGTTACAGACAATCGCGCAAGTAAGCCGTCAGCGCATACACACTTGAGAGCTACGGCATGCATTGTTGTCAAATAGTCGAATAGAAAGGCGAGAAATATAGTTTTATTATTAAAAAGCAAATTTGGCCTGTTACTTTTGTTGTGTGTGTTTTTAAAATCAGAGGAAAAAATATATTGCAAAATCATACAAAAGCATCTATTTCTTCAAAATTAATTTCACACAATTTGTTTAAGAAGTAATAAGAGGCAACGCTGATAAGCTGGCTGATACAACTGAGTTCTGGCGTTGCCCAGTGCCGGCGGAGACAAGAATTTAAGTGCAGTTTAATAAACGATCGACTATTTATTTGATTATTTATTTGACAATAAAAACATAATTTCAGGCAACGTCAGCCTCTAGTCCTGAAATAGAGAGCTTGGAAAATATATAATTTTTTTGTAGTATATTTTTTATGGTCTTAAATTCCTATGACAAAGCCCTGTGTGCGCCACTGCGGCTGCCATCGGCAGGCTACACCCACAGCTCTTTTTGTTGAAACCTCCTTTATACTAATTTATCTTTTAGGTCCTATGGCACATCTATTTAATTCTGTTCACGAGCAGACTTACGTAACTTACGTGATATGTTACGCTGCCAAGATCGGACTATATCAAAATAACTCGAGCACGGTTGCCCTTTGTTTCTACATTATGTTAGCTCAATTTATGGCCTTGCTACTATACAGGTGACTTTGGATGTAGATGTAGTAGTCAATTGTTGTAAGCATAAAAAGCGATTTTTTAAAACTGTCTACTAAAACTAATTGTAGTTGAATTTTATACTATAGTGTTTTACGTAAGTATTTGATAAATAAAAGGTTAAATTGAAACATGTTTGTCAAATTTTTTTATTTTAAATGAAACATCCTGTGTATGATTGCATTTTTGCAAAGAGTCTACAGTTTCATGCAATATTCTCCCGACATAATTGTACAGGAAACTGTTTAACCAAATATAATGAAAAATTTGTTGGGCGAGTATTATTTTTAAATCACCCTCACTTATTTTGGACATTTCGTCAAAAATGAAGAATCAATATCATTGCAACAAAAAAATTAAGATGAATTGAGAAATGTTAGATGCTCCAGAAAAGCGTGGTCGCCAGGAGAACAGGTCTTATTGGCGTCGGCGGGCCGGCGGGTCTCAGCTGGTGGGTCTCAACTAGGACAGGAGGAGGCCCCGCGAAGTGAATTAATTTCAACACTGTATATCCTAATTAATCATTTATTTTATGAGTGATTTATTTTTGCACTGAATATTTAGTTAATTAAAAACCAAGTCTGAGTAAAAAATGACTCAATAATAGTTAAACTTAAATCATATTACAGAAAAAGTCAACTCTAATTGGTATCATATACTCAGGATAGAGTCAAAAGTCGCTCAATTGATAGTTTGCAGTAACTCGAATTTGAGTAAAACTCACTAATTTGAGTGAAATTTGAGTGAATTTTTTTTACAGTGTACAGCAATCTGAATGCCATAAAGAGATAATATGTAATTTAACGTTTCTTTAAACATTCATTACTCTGCCATTTTTTAGTTGTAGAGCCGATCTTGTGCACAAAAGTAGTGAATTATATGTACTTTAAGTTTGCACAGAACAGGCGTTGTTGGACCATTAATTTTAACACGATTGCAATTTGAATTTTTTGGTGCACTATTTTGCAAAATCTCTGGATGCGTTGGAGGTCCGATTTTAATTTTTCAGCCGGATTTTAAAAGTAGAACTTTAAAACTACAAAACGTATATTCTAAATTTTGCGAAATAGGTGAAAAATTCCTCCAAACATGCTCAAAAACGGCCGAGCGCGCGTACGCGGTCAAGTAGTGGGGGAAGATCAGGAGATGAGGGGCAGTGGATATATAGGTATACAATTTTGAATATTGTTAGTTATAGTATAGTTTTTATTGTAAAATCGTTCATAAACAACTTACAAAATGTAATAAAATTTTCTTAACGGTGTACAATGACACCTAAATATGTATTCTTTGGAACAGAAAAGTATATTTTGTAACAAAACATTCAAATTCACGTTTGATGTCCAGATTTCGCGTAAATCTCAAAACTAGACTATTTGTCCTCTGAAGATTTTTGAAAAACCGCTTTGTTCGGAAGATACAGGGCGAGAAAAATTTTGGAAAACCAATTTTGATATTTTTCAAAATATTAATGTACTCGAAATAAAAGTATGGCGTATTACGCTGGGTTTGCCGAGTATACATTTTTTTTAAAGAAAAAAAAAGGAAGAGAAACCACTTTGAACGTGGATTTCATTTGAATACGTCTCGCGATTGATTAGTTAGAAATATTTCTCAATCTATCCATTTCAAGTAACGCCTCTGCTACTAATCGTTGAAGAGTGCCCTCATGAGTAAAGATCGGGGTTTTCGTCGGCTAGTCATAGGCGTGTTTGTCGTAAATAGGTAGGTATAAATAAAAATAAATAAATTTGTGTAATTTATCAGCGAAAGGTCGTTTTTTACCCCTTGGAGCGTTCGACATTATTAGAATACTAAAACACGTATACACGAAGCAAACGCGAAGTCATAACTGCCGTTATTACCGGTTTCGTTCGGTGCGCTGTAGAGAAAGGCCGACGCGACGGCTATGATCTTCCGACCGAGTCCCGAGCTCTACTCATGAGGGGACGATCCTGAATCAGAGTGAAGATCATGTTTAGTTTTCAAAATTAAACGTATTTGCCAAGTTTCGTGTACGTGAGAACCTTCTGCTTTTAATATACAAGACGTCAAATGCGATTTTTATAAATCAAATTATAGTTAGGTATATCTTTTCGAAAAAACAATGTAATATATTGACATTTGGTACAGATAAGTTTTTGTGGCTGTTGAATACGTCAGCACGAACATCTGCTAGATGTCTCCAGCTATATTTTATGACATAACTTTTTGAGGTTAGGTTTTTTACGATGCATTAACTGCGATGTAAGTATTAATATTTCCATTTATTTAAAAAAATGCTCTTCTTGAAATCGCTCAAATCCCATCGTTGTTTAATAAAAACGTCACTGACTGTCCCGAAGTTAACCAGCTTCTACTAAAACAGGATGTCCGGAAATAGAAATCAAAAGGCTACTTAAATATTCCGTTGGCGCCGGATCTAACTTTTTCCTTTTCCCGCATTATGAAGCACATAAATTCCGTTTCAAAGCGCAACCGTACCGAAGTGATCTAAGCAGATATAACTAAAATATTACGTACAGAAGTGCACCGCAAAAGGAGGGACGCACACCGAATGCACATAAATGAAATAAAGAACGGCGTTAGAGTGCCCCCGCGCGATTCAATGGGCCTTAGGAGAGTCGCTGAACCCATCCATTAAGATTTTTTAAACGCGCAACCCCCTTATTTCTCCATTACGATTATCTCCGACAATAACTTTTTCTTAACCGCAACATTTTTCGCATTGTTACGGAATCGGACGGCAGGCACGACCGCCCTTTGTTTTTTTCTATTTGTGGTGGTCGGACGACGTTTATATCGCGTCTCTGTGGAAGGGGAATTAGGAAAGATACCCAGAGAACGTGGTGTGGGATAGAGAATGAGGATCCGGCAAATAAATATTATTTCAGTAATTCGTTTGAAAAAGAAAGTCGAATGCGACATTACAACGAATAATAAGAATTTAGGATACATTAAAGCAAGAACAGAAACAAAATTAAGAGTTGTGAAATTAACTTAGCGTTCCCACTGTCATTTGTTTCACATATATTACGATAAATCATAGATTTATCTGCACAGATAAAACTGTGCAGATTTATTTGACCAGTGGATGGGAAATCGTTTGGTTTGCGCAGATATTTGATACATACGTGAAATAAATCGTAGCAATTTTTAAGCGTACAGTTAAATCTGGAGATTTAGCTGCTCATATCAAGCTACGCAGATTCATGTAACTTATAGCCAAGAAATTTGTTGGTTCACGCATATATTTATGCCATATACAGGGTGTATCTAAATAACACCGAAAAAATTCAAGGGGCGATTCTCCGATAAATATTAATAGGGGTCTTTGGTATAAAATTTTTTGAAAAAACCCTCCCCTGAAAAGTTACGCCCCTCCTAAAATTACAAAAAAAAATTGTTTTTCTTTTTTATCTTCCATGTACATCAAGCTAAAGAAACCAAACTTGGTGAACATTATCTGTCAATAAAACTACACTTTTTGAAATTTTTTCAACCCTGAACTATTTTTGTAAGGGGTTGAAATAATCAACCCCTATGACATTTTTTCT
>NW_019416669.1:211884-220038 GCF_000390285.2 Anoplophora glabripennis
GAAAAAAAAATTATAAGAAAAAATGTCATAGGGGTTGATTATTTCAACCCCTTACAAAAATAGTTCAGGGTTGAAAAAATTTCAAAAAGTGTAGTTTTATTGACAGATAATGTTCACCAAGTTTGGTTTCTTTAGCTTGATGTACATGGAAGATAAAAAAGAAAAACAATTTTTTTTGTAATTTTAGGAGGGGCGTAACTTTTCAGGGGAGGGTTTTTTCAAAAAATTTTATACCAAAGACCCCTATTAATTTTTATCGGAGAATCGCCCCTTGAATTTTTTCGGTGTTATTTAGATACACCCTGTATATAAAAAATAAATTGTAGCACAGTTAAATCGTTGTATTATAGTAGATACATTTAACTGCACTGTTGCGATTTATTTTGTCAAACTGTGCATTTGGTTTGTGAATGGAAAATCGTTTACTTTGTTGAGATATAGATATAGATGAAATATATATTGATTTCTAACTGCACAATTAAATCCTTATGGTTTATCTACATAGATCAAACTGTACAGATTTATTTGACGTATGGATGATTTACACAGATAAATATCTATTTATGCCGTGTTGATGAAATAAATACTAGTGATTTTTAACGCAGAGTTAACTCATGACCATTTAACTGCACTGATCAAACTGTGCAGATTTATCTGACTCGTGGATATGAAATTGTTTGGTTTGCACAGATATTTGTTACATACGTGGAATAAATCGTAACAATTTTTTAGTGTACAGTTAAATTTGGAGATTTTTCTGTATTGTTTGCTTCACACATATTTATATCGTATATATTGTAGCTATTTTTAACTGTACAATTAAATTGTTATAGTATACTGTACTAGATTTAACTGAATAGAAAATCCTAGTAATTTTTAACTGCACAGTTAAATCATGATGATTTAACTGCACTGATCAGACTGTGCAGATTTATCTAATCGATCGTTGGCACTAATATTTATCCTTTGCGGATGAAATAAATAGCAATGATTTTTAACTACACAGTTAAATCGCTGTGGTTTATCTGCACATTCCAAACTGTGCGGATTTATCTGACGTGAGCTTGAGAAATCCTTTGACTTGTCCAGATATTTATATCGAAAAAATCGTAGCGGTTTTGAACTACACTGTTAAAACTACATATACGATTTATTTACACTATCAAACTGTAGATTTATTTGTGAATTAGAAACGGTTTAGTTTGCACAATAAATTGCAAAGATTTTTAACCGCGCAGTTAAATTGTAACGATTTGCGCAGATGTTTATGTCAGTGGGATGAAATACATCGTAACCATTTGTAACGGCACAGTTAAATCGTTATGGTTTATCTGCACAGATCACACTTATCTGGCATATGGATGAGAACTCGGTTGGTTTCCATATACATTTGTGACGTGTGGTTAATTTAAATCGTGGTAACTTTTAACTGCACAGTTAAATGTTAGCGATTTTTAAAAGCGCAGTTAAATTGTTACAGTTTGTCTGAACATATCGAACTGTATAATAGACTTATCTGAAGTATAAATGGGGAATCGTTTGATTTGCGCAGATGTTTATGTCATAGAGATGAAATATATCGTAACGGCACAATTAAATCGTTATAATTTATCTGCACAAACCACACTTATCTGGCATGTGAATGAGAAATCGTTTGGTTTACATAGCTATTTGTAACATGTGGTTAACTTAAATCAAGGTAATTTTTAACTGCACAGTTAAATGTTACCGATTTTTCACCGCGCAGTTAAATCGTTTTGAACTGATCAAACTGTACAGATTTATCTGACACGTGCATAACACAGATATGTATTTCTGTCGTGCGGATAAAATCCATAAATGGAACGTATTTTTCTTCTAAGCACCAAGTATTTATGCACTCTGATTGGCAACGGAGCGCAACGAGAACTGTTGTCAAGGAAGTTATAGTAGTGAACCGACTACAGGCACCGCTAAGAAATGAGCAGAAAAGGAATGAATGCAAGGCAATGCAGGGCAATTAGAGTTACACGTGGGGCTATATTTATGGCTTTGCCGTTCAATCGGCGGTTTTCAGGGGTTGGTGAAATATACGGGCAGCGGCCTCAGTCAATCATGTAGACGAGCTATTTGCCAATTAATTAGACCGTTGCGTATAATTAAATGGGGATTGATAAATCTTTGTACATTTAGACACTGCTAATAATTGTCTATTTCAATTTGCTCGCGCAAATACCGTAAAAATTTGGACCACTGCGTATTTGCGTTTTACATACCAGCAACAGTGAAAAATAAGGTAAAACATATGGTTCAAATTAACGCTTTCAAGTAGGTCGATGATCTCCGTGGGTGGCCAAATACTACGCTCTATTAATGTTTTCGTTAGGTTCACACTATTTGTATGTTATCAGAATGTGATAGGTGGCTATTTGGCCGGAGTCACGTAAGTAGGTTAGCATTTCCGCGAAAAAATCGTAATTTTAAGGTAGGTAGACAAAATGTGAATATGAAATATATGTTTATTTTTTTCCTGTCAACATTATTACCCACAGCAATATGTTGGTTCTCCTAAGCGTTGTCCTCTCTGGCGTAGTTGAAGGTTCTTACAGAGCAATGTGTAAATATCATCCTCTCTTTGTCTATAATTTCTAAGTTATTGCTCCATAGCGGCGCAGAGTAAGCAGGATGATAAATCAAATCAATAAATGAAAAGAAAAAAAATATTTTAAAAACAAGCTTTTATTAAAATACACTAAGAAGAAAAAAATAAACCAAGGAGTTCAAAAAATCAACCATGATGTTGTGTAAACCCCAAACCCACAAAAGAGTTGGATATGCTCTGAAAAAAGAGTATTTGGATCAAATGAGCAGATAGTTTTAAATGGAATTATTTGACGTAAATGTTATTTTATTCTATTCAAATGTATATATTTTCGTCAAACTATGTGAAATATTTGCTGTAATCTATAATTTTTCTTAAAATTTATATTATTTGTAAATATATATATAATTTAATGGTATAATTTAATTCAAATCTTTTATAGTTTTGAAATTTATTATCTCGGACTTTAGCTACAACATCTCTTATAGTTTATTATAAACTGCAAACATATTTGTTTCAAAAAATTACCAATTCCTTAAAATATATATGTATATTTAATATTTAGTATTAATGTAGGAATTATTCAAGACAAATGTAGCATATTATAATCAATTCAAATTATGTTTTCTTGAAAGAAAATTGTAGCAAGTCACAGAATGGCGTAGGTGGGCAGTAGCACGATAGATGGAGCCACTTACGCTCTGTGAATACACATCTCCTTGTGAGTAATGACCCTAAAGCAGCCGGATTGTTCTAAAGACATAATGATGAGGACCATCTTTAAGTTCCAAACCGACCTATGGCTGGTTGGTTAAACTTACAAACATCCTAGCTGTTGTACTAGGTGTTGAGAGGTTGAAACAAAATATTTTTTATTACTGAGAAATATTTATATCCAAATATATTCCTAAGTATATACAATACAATCATTTGATCAAAACTATTTTGTATTAAACAAACGATATGTATCCATTTCAAGTAACGCCTCTGCTACTAATCGTTGAAGAGTGCCCTCATGAGGTGACAATCATGGCTGCAGCATCATGTTATTTCTATCATTTTATTGTATTGTCATCAAAACTGAACAAGCATGGAAAATTGCAAAGTCGTAAGTTTAAAGGAAGTGTTTCAGATTTGGCAAGATTTGAACTAAACATACATGAAGTTAAATAAAAGCTTGTAATAATACTATAGAAAGGCATATCTCACATATTTTTTATTTTTACTTAAAGAGAAAATTTCATCTTCAGATTTTTTTTTAATATTTAGCATGTTTTTCCTCTCTCATGTTATTAAACTTTAACATTTGGTGTCTTCAAGATTTTTGAATACTCTCCTTGTGAATTTTTAATATGTATTTGATGACTATCGTGTTATTTTTACCCCACTATTAATATTATGTAAATATTGAGCAATTTTGTAAAAATGTTTGTAAATTGTCAAATCACATTGCAAAATAGCTTTAAATAAGTTTATTTCGAAGAGGATATTTCGAATACTCTTCTATAGCTACATTTGTTTTTCCTTTGTCAGTACCGATAATTTCTTGGAAGTAATTTTCTATTGTTAGTATCTTCAAAACAGTTGAGCATTTTCTCGCAAGTAGTGGGTGATAACACCAAACTGACTTTAGATTCCTGTTCAAGGGGTCCGGAAAACCAATAATAGGGTCTGATGAAAAGAATAACCCCCTTTTTTGTGAGCCTGTGTACGGATCATTTTATTTAAAAAAGGATACAGTTGTTTTTAATTTTTTTTAAATAATTTAAATACTAGTAAGTGAAACAGTTTAAAATTGAGCACATGTATTTATCTAAATATTGTTCAAAATCCGAAGCATTTTTCTAAAATTTACATGCTCCAGTGGCGGAGATACAGGGTATCGGTGGTATATTTTTCTAAATAAAATAGTACGCCACTGTTTTACGTTAACAATCATGATATTTTCGGATTCATCTTTCAATTTTGTACAAATTACTACTCTTATGTTTTTATGTTTTTCGAAAAAAGCCGGATTTTCGCACTTTTCTCGGGAACTACTTCACCTTGGTGTCCTATAACTGCGTTGTTTATTGACGAATCCTGACAGTTTTTTTTTTTTAAATTAAAGGTATTTTCATGCTCTTTCTAAACATATAATAATACAGGGTGTTAAAAAAAGAGTGTAAAATATTTCAGGAGGTAATAGTATGAACCAAAGTAAGCAGAAAAGTCTTAATAAACATGTGTCCGCAAAGTAACGGTTGAGGAGATATGAACCACTTACACACTTTCAAACATTTTATTTTATTAGGAATAAACCGACAAAGGAAGCTTTTAACAAACAAAAAACAAAGTTACAGAAGATGTTCAAAGTGCCCTCCGTCCATTTCCAAGCAGGCACGACATCTTCGTCTCAACGATATTCGAACTCTTTCGAAAACACCCTCCTTGGTTTGGATTTCTTGACACTTTTGATTAATCCGTAGCTGCAGCTCTTCCAGGCTATTTACAGGAGTACCATACACTAATGTCTTCAAATATCCCCAAACAAAGAAATCTAGAGGGTTCAGATCAGGCGATCTTGGAGGCCATAAAACAGGTCCGGCCCTTCCTACCCATCTATGTGGAAAAGTTTGGTGTAAATGCTCTCTAACGGCCATGGAAAAATGAGCTGGAGCACCATCATGCTGGAACCACATTTGTTGCCTCTGATTCAAAGGAATGTCTTCCAAAAACTCATACAGTGTGTTCTGCAGAAAGTTGAGGTAAGCAGCGCCTGTTAATCGGTTTGGTAAAACAACAGGACCTAGAAACCTGTCACCTACAATACCCATCCAAATGTTTAATGAAAAACGTGCCTGATGTCCAGATTCTATTAGAGCATGAGGATTTTCGTCGGCCCAAATATGCGTATTGTGAAAATTAAACACTCCATTTCTTGTGAACCCGGCCTCATCAGTAAAAAGAATGTTTGCAAGAAAACGAGGGTCTTCAGCATCATGACGTAGAAACCAGCGGCAAAAAACCAAACGTGCTTGATGATCATTTATTGGATTTAAGGCCTGTACTCGTTGCACATGGTATGGATAAAGCAGTTGCTCGTGAAGGATTCTCCAAACAAGAGGACCACTAATTCCTACCTCGGCTGATATTCTCCGCACACTCGTACCTGGATTCTGCTCTACCAGTGCTAGAATTTCTTCTTCTGCTCTAGGAGTGGATACCGACCTTGGTCTTCCGGATAAATGGCACTGTTTGCTCAAGGAACCGGTATCACGCAATCTTTGGTGAATTCTTCCAAACATGCGTTGTGAAGGAATCTGGCGATTTGGATAAGCGTCAACATAAAGACGTCGCGCTTCGGTGGCGTTCCCATTAGCACGACCATACATGAAATGCATGTCTGTTAATTCTGCGTTAGAGTAACCAGCCATAGCGAAAGAAAACTTGTGCACTGAGAACAACTGTCAAATACGTACTGTTTATTTCACTAAACATCAACCAACTATTATAAGAAAATACACAACGTTTTTGCAAAATAAAAAAAGGGGCTAAAAAACATAAAACATTCCATATCTCCGCAACCGTTACTTTGCGGACCCATGTTTATTGAGACTTTTCTGCTTATTTTGGTTCATACTATTACCTCCTTAAATATTTTACACTCTTTTTTTAACACCCTGTATGTTGCAAAAGTAGTCACGCACGGCATAATTAATTTTGCAACTAAGGGGATTAAAAAAAATCTCCTTGTTGCAAAATGGCGATTCACTCAAAAATAATAATGAATTATCACAAAATATGTTGAAATCTGCCTATAAAAAAATCAGCGTCACTATAGGTAGCGTGTCCTGTAAACCGACTGTTAATTAATTTGTTTAGAAGGCCGTAACTTATAAACTATTCAACTGACAGAGTCCAGGTTTCGCACACCTTATTTCTCAATGAATGACTACAATCTGAAGACGTTTTGACGAAAAGAGCGTACTGTGAAATTGTTTATTTAAGATTTGCACAAATAATTGTTTTTGGTCCATAACTATAATAACCTATGTAATATTTTTTGGCATGCAACATCTAGTTTAGGTTTTTTAAAGACGAAAAAAAAAAGTATTTTACCATTTTTCTGTACTACCGAAAGTACTACCAAATATACAAGCGAAAAACTACAATTTTTATTGTTAATAACTAATTCCTACTGCACAGCGACTTGAAGCTACGGATACAGTATATCTTCATGGAACCACTTGGAACTACTTATAAAAGAAAAATCAGTCACTTCAAAGCATAAAACACGAAATCGCCTAATTCTCTTGGCCTATATTATTAAATTATTCTGTCTTTGTCACTCCTGCTGGGCTCTCTTCTTAATCTGCGCATCTTGAGTTTGGTTAAACTGTAAAGACTATCTAGGCACTTACACCATTTTTAATTTTATTAAATGCGACATAAATGCGACATCTTGTATGATGATTTTTCATAAATTTATCCTATAGTCGTAATTATGTCCTCGTAAAAAATACAAAGATAAACATGTGTCTCTGGGAACTACCGATAAAATTTACGGCGACACATTTTCACATCAAAGAAGATATATTCCCGTAAATATCTCGAAGGTGCGAAAAACCTCGCGACTGTCGCCCATCCACTGTAATCGAATTAAATTAGACTTACAAATCAGAATGCCGTAAACAAGTTAATTTTAATCCCCGCGGATTAAAAAAAACCTAAAATAGATGCGCGCTATTAATAGAAGGCACGCCGAAATGCGAAAATAAAAGAATAATTTCACCCGTCGGGAGTAAATAATCATAGAAGCGCGAATTTCGTCTGCCGAAATCGAGCCATTAGTCGGCTGTCTTTTCGCAATTTTCTCGGTGAAAGTGGGAACAATCGAAGGTTGGTCTCAAGGTCTAGGTCGGCTTTGTATAGATGGGGAAAATTGACTGTCGCCGACTGTCACGCAGAGTAAACTTTTACGCCTCCGTTTGGCAATATAAACAAAAAAATCTTGTGAAGGCCTATGGCAACAGGGTGACCCATTTTTCACTGTTACTTATTCCGTTGTATTGATTGTGAGATTTTTTCAGAGAAACAATCATGGGCGCCACCAAAAAATTTTACAAATGGGAGCAATTCCCAATTTAATTTGTTTTACAAATAGAGAAATAAATAGTAATAATAATAGTAATAATAATTCATTTGGTTTACAAAAGAAAAATAGAAATAAAAATAAACAAATCGTTTAAAAACGGAATTAATAAAATAAATAAAAAGGATATTTTTAACGTTAAGTTTATATTTTTTTCCTTTTATGCATATATGTGTTTTATATGTGTGTATAAATATATGTATATGTTTTCTCTTATTTTGTATCTTGTTTCTTGGTATATTTGTTGTGCGTGTAATTATGTTTGTTTTTTTCCAACCCTGAAAATGGTTTCAGTACTGTTGGATGGTGTAAACTAAATAAATAAATAAATTAATTAATTAACAAAAAGAAAGCTTCTTAATCTTTTTCTACATGTACTAACAATTAAAAAATCCCAGTTTAACCACCATATATGTACATTATTATTCATATATATATA